>NC_060248.1:11730546-12033899 GCF_921293095.1 Ischnura elegans | reverse complement strand
ATCAGATTGTACTTGACAATTCTTGGATAGATTTTTGAAATATTTTTGATCAATGCGAATCATTAGATGACGTTAAGTACTCAACTATTTTTCTCAGGGTGTTTCGTGAACTCTCCTCCGGATGAAAATTCAAGACAGTGGTACAGATGCGTACAATTGAAATGCTTAGACCCATTGTATCTTTTTCAAGGTGCAAGTAGCCTCTTTTCTTCCCATTTGAATAGAATTTAGCACAAGGGTAGGGAGAAGGGCAGCTGGGTGAAAAGGTGACAAGGTGACAATGAATCATTTTTTGCCAAGCAATTGAACAGATTCAGCCATTTTAGTAATTCTGACTTCGATGTTTTACGTTAAGGCTAAAATATCGAAGGCTTTTATGTGGTACAATTATTTATTTCCCGATTAATCACTGTACTATTGATCGCGGCCAATCTCGGTTAGTCTAAGTAATTGTTGGACTGTATTGGATATGTACGGTATGGCGAATTACGCATCAGTAGCTTAACTGGCTAAAGCATTTGACTGGAAAACCGGCGTTCGAATACCGATCAAGGCAAATAGTGTTTTCTTTGAGGAATTGTAGCCCAATATATGCATTGCGGGTGAATCCGTAAAGAATCACCGTGGCTAGTCCCGGTAATCTTAAATTCACTGATGTATTTCGTGTTCATTCCATGGAGTGCTTTCCACAAAGTTGACCCGGTCAAATGTCGTGCCTTTGATGGCATATTATGGAAAACATAAGAGATTTCGGAGAGTTTGAGAGAGGAAAGTGAGGCTTGGTTTAGTGAATCTCGAGGCACGCACAGCGCTTTGCTGGAGAGAAAATGGACGAGATGGGATGAAATTGAAAAGCATCGAGAGACCTTAACCCTTTCCTCGAATCATGAGCGGTCGTAGTCGTGCATACCCTTCCCGTTCCTATTCCCTTTTCTTTGATAACCGTAGCCTTTATGCGGTGGCTCGTGTGCGTCCAAGAGTCCAGCTTATCTTTCATCTTTCTGGACAAAATGTTTCTCTGGAGGATGGAGAAGGGAGGCGGTACTGAAAGATTATTTGCTCCTCGAGCACTTCTAAATCTTGGATTGTGCAAACTCATCACGTCTTGAACCTCCATTGCATAGCCTACGTTCAGATCTAAAAAATGCAAGATGACCTATATCCAAACAAATTTCAGCAACAATGCACTGGCATTAAAATATTTACCTTGGTATTAATATTCATATGCTTACCTTGTAGAAATTTTGACTTCAAAGATAAGTCTCGGTTTAATAAACTCTCATGAAGAGCTCTGGAGAAAAAAGCGGCCATGCTGTCAAGATCTTTATTTCCTTCACAACATAAATTATTAGTATAGATATCAATAAAAAATAGGCGAAGTTTTGCGCTGACAGCACAATATATATAATTTTATTTCTTATTGCTGAATTTTTTCCTCTGGTGAGACATTAAAGGCATTTGATATTATTCTCCATTGATATCAGTTTAGTTAAATTTCATGATTATCGTAACGCAGTTATGTTTGGATATTAAATATTTTTCTCTATTTGTCTTGATTTACTATAATTAGATGTTTTTTGTTTCAAGACTTTCCTGCATATGGCATGGTGTGCAAGAGAGTGGTTATCTTTTTTAATTTCGCGGAAGAAAACATACCATATGCATTGAACAGATTGGAAAGACATTTATTGAGTTCTAAATTGTAATGCTGTCATTCCTGAATTATTGACGCCCACAGTTTGGTAGTTTCTATGCACTATCTCTCATAAATAAGGGAAGTTATTATAGAATTTGTTTCGGTTGGTTGTGGATAGAAATACATTCCACTTTCGGGTCCGCTTGTTTGGATCACCTGTCGATTTCTCTACACCTTCGTGGTGATTACATGATCCTGGCGGGTTCAAATGCTTTCATTTCCTCTCTTGTAATTTTAAGTACCTATGTGTTACCGCATGTGGAATCGTGTTTTAATGAGGATTTACGATTCGAAGTCTTTATCCTACGAATATAGATGCAAATATGGCATCGAAACATTGCATGGCATATTTATAGCAAACGATATGGATGCACTCGCTGTGGCAAGATTATCGAATCTGTTCGAGAGTAATATTTGGCATCAGTCCAATATTCCAATAGCCTCAAGCGTGGGTGCAATTGACCTATTTTCACCCTCCCAATCTCTCAATGAATCTTTATGGGTCGTCTGATCCAGGATATAATCACTCTGGCTCCACGCAATGCAGAAATTACCACACGCAATTGAAATAGGCGTTATTCATCGCCAGAGATTTGTATTTATTTCGATGTGTAAATCCCACTTATACGTTGATTAACTTCCGAACTATCGAGACACCCGCAGATGCCCATGGCTCCCTGGCAACGGGTCGTTAAGTTCTCTGAGGACTAGATTATGGGATACAGCCGGAGAGAATTAGAGATACTCTCCATCATCTTCCCTCTAATCACCATTTAGCTTTGGCACCCTTATCTCCTCTCAACCCTTCCATATTTCCTCTTGGGCGGTAATAGGATTAGTACATAGAACATCTACATCGAAATGATAACCTGCGAGTTACCTCCTGTGTGTTTGGAAGGGGGTGATCAATCACAATCATGCAAGAGGATTCCCACATGTACACAACCCACTCACTCACTTATTCTCACTCCCATGTCCATTTATAGCCCAAATGATATTTAGCCTCGGCAACTGTCTGCCTACCAACTCTTTCTAACTTCTGCATCCACCTCGTTGACTCCCATTTTTCCCCATATCAATAAGCACTTCATCCTGGCATCTTTTTTCGGTCATCCTGTCGGTCGTCTTCCATCAGGGTTTTCTGCCCTGACTTCTTTTACTACTTTTTTACCCTCTTGCTCTCTTCGTATTATGTGCCCTGCCCATCGCAATCTGCGGCTCTTGGCTTCGGCTACTTTGTCTGGCGAGTTGAAAAGGTTCCTGATTTCCTATTGTGTTTTATTCTCCAGGTTTCGTTCTTTCTTGGTGGACGAAAAACTTTCTTTAACACTTTATTTTCGAAGACAATTAACTTCCCTTCCGTTCCTTTGTCGATTACCCATGATCCTGTTTCATAAAGAAGGATAGGTCTCGTTATGGTCTTATAAATTCTGCGTTTGGTTCCGATGGATAACATTGTGCACAACACATGGTCATAAAAATACTACCAGTTCTAAGAAATTACACTTCCTCTTCCACTTGCAACCAAAGGCAAAATTTGCCAATTAATCATGAAGCCTATAGGTGAGACCGGAATATACAAATCATGCCGTTAGATATACGAGGAAAATTCAGAAAAATGCATTAAGGAAAAAATAAGTTAGTAGACTATACTACAAGCCAACTAAGCTATTCGTAAGTGCTAATGCTGCTGTTATAGTTTTTTATCCATCGTGGAAAATACAGTATCTCTTTATAATTTTATTTTTATGATCTTATTTACCGTTGTATGTTGGCGGTCGTAAGATTTGGCTAGCTTCGTCGGAAAATAAACTGCTCCTGAATTTACATTATGTATTTAGTCTAGTTGTCAGTATATGGTCTGACAGACATTCCAATCTGAGTTGATCTAAGAGTTGAGTAACCCAAACCAGCAAATGAGCTCGTGCCTCGGAGACTGCTTCTTAGTTCGATCTGGGCCTTCCGTTTATATCTCGCTTTGCATACCAGGCAGCACGCGGCATTGCATTGAACACTTTGAAACGGGTTAAACGCATATTGAGGTGGACTTTGTAATGATCAAATCTCTGTATAACAGCCGTTTACCTTTAAAACAAATGAAATATACACCTGCATTTATTTTGAGCGTAAGAGACTCATCCCTTTCGTTTATTTATCCCAAATTAGTCTCTTGTTTTACTGATGATGGCTCTACCGAAACTGATCTCTTAGCATAACTCCCGCCCTGGTCTGAATGCCTCCCTCATTTGGGCTATATCTATTGTTTTGGCGCAAAACCGATTTATCTACATTCCATCGTGAAAAACTATTTTCCTTCTTCCTGTCTGGTTATTCAAGACCTTTTTTTCCTCGACCATGGCATTCAGAACCCATGATCCCCTAATTAAGGATCTTTATCAACACCAATCTTCTGAATCTCTTCTAGTAATTACCTATCCTCGCCCACCACACCTGCCACTATTTGCTCCCTATACATTTGATTTCATTTCTTTTCTTTCCGCCATGCATGTGAAAACAAATGTACGCATAGATATGTTGAAATTCTTGGCCCATTTCCGCCTACCGTATCCAAGTGGCCACATCCCAACGTGCCGAGCAAATAAGGATATTGATGAGAAACTGGAACACTTTTTTGTTAACACACTATCGCAAGTATGCTGCTTAAGGTTTCATCAACCAAATCTATTGATTAGTTTTGTTTTGAATCTGGTGGAAATAATCCCACTAGCTCAAAGAGTTTATTGAAAATCAATATTTCAATAAGGACGCCCACTGTCTGTACATAAAATGCAAATATAACAGCAGGGATAGTAGAAGGATATTTCAACGATGATTTTTAAATCTCCTTCAGGAAAACTTTACTTACTCTAAAGATTTATTCCTTTTGAAGAAGAAGAAGAAGAAAGTATATTACATTCGATTTTGATATTGTAGCTATGTGGCCACGGTTTATTCTGAGATAACTGTTTGATGAATGCATCACCAAGATATTTTAAATGATTATTTAAGACTGCAATGGGGGCGACGCACCTAAATACCATCAAAGTGTTCAAAAAAAGAGATATATTTCTGGGCGGTTAATGAATTACACACTAGAATGAAGCTTGTCTTTTAGGTTGTCTCTTCCGTCGCAGCATAGATGGCTTATGGCTGTTTGCTGGTTCTGCAGTGTGGTGGAATTCAGAATTTTATATGAAATCTCTTTTACATATTAAAAAATTTGGTGCACATAAAAAATACCTGTGTTTTTCGGTGTCTCCATGAAAAAAAAACTGCTGCCCTCCCATCAATTATATACTTTCTCCGTAAAGAAATCTCTCATTTACGTCAAGAGGGTTTTTCTCGGTTAAATGTGCCAGAGGATGCCTATCTTTAAAAAAATCAACCACATTTAACAGGATTTATGGCTTCAGGTTTTGTTCTTCTTTTGGCTCAGCTTGGCTCGCGGGTTGTCCTCCGCGTCGATTCATCTTCGTGCGACAGTTTTATCGGTGATGCAGCAGGCGTCTTCAGGTCTCCATCAACATCATTCCTCCTTTTTATTCCAGGTTTCCAATTTGAATAGGGATCTTATCGCAACCGAATTTATCCTCTTTTAAAGTTTGTTTTCTTAGCAAGTCAAGTTAGTCCTTCTAGCTCACTTATTTATACCAATTTCTGAATGCATGGTTATTATTTTGATGCATTGGTCAATGTGTGTAGCTACATGGTGACGGATAGAGCGATTAAAAGAAAATAACGCTGGGTTTTTACTCTTTAAATAAAGGTCGTATCGCATCTTGTTCTCTTTGTGAAAATATATTCCTCAAGCTTTTAACCGTTGAGTAATTTCCCATCTAACCGTCACACGCCATTTAGCTCCTGAGAGATAACTCTTTTATCGCACGCTTTTAGCGCTGTCAGCCTTCTCAATCTAGTCACCCATCTTGGTAATTTCCATTAATGAAGTCAAAATTTAGTCTCCAACTCATTTATCTTGAGAATTTTTTATGAAAGTGCCACTTATCTTTCTCGGAGCCGTTCAGAGAAGCTCATCAAGGTGCATACCTTTTCGTAATCATCCCCATATTAAGTGTCTTAATTACTGGTTGTCTAAATGTGAACATTTTCTGAAAAGTAATCTCTGCAAGTTAATGCATGAGAATAAATCATCACATGCGAACTAGTACGGTATGATCACCAAAGATGCTCATGTTAAATAGTCCTGTGAACTGTCAAAATCCGGAATTAATAGTTTATACCTTACATTTCATAAAAAATTCATTTTACCTCGACTACTGGTCATAATTGGCTTCAGTAATTAATAATGGCGATGGTAAAAAGGTATATAACAGTGCGAGAGCATTGACTATGGCAGTCATAGGTAGTGTGCCAATCGTGTCCACTTTTCGTGACTAAAAGCCAGTGCAACATTTCTTTGGATTTGCTAGCATGACACAGTGCATAAGTTAGTGCATAAATACTTCAAGTCAATAAAAATTAGAGAATAAATGAATTAATAAAGAAAGTTGTGTCCTTATCAGATATTTTCCATTTGAAATGAGGATTTGAAAGAACGTAAGCATAATAAAAAGTGGGAGCTTTGTTGCTTGATAGGCAGGCTTTTATCCTCTCGTTGATTCTCGCATTTGAATTCCGTATAAATCTGATGAACCGTATCGTCCAAAATTTCCGCTAAACCAGGTGGCTTAGGAAAAAAATGACCCCAATGCCCTTGGCGGTTCACTTTGGGGTGATCATTACCCTCACTTATCCAAACCAATCGTAAGCTTGTTGCTCTTAAATAGTGGATTTTTTCTGAAATCTTATTCTACTGACACATATGTTTTGCAGTCCGGCGTAAAAAAACATCATGTCTGCGTCATCATGTTACTTACCATAATAGATATAATAAAATGTTTCCTCATTGATGTGCAAATATCCTTGTCTTTATTTGATTAAATATATGTCAAAATGCCATATGAGCCATTCGGTATCCGTTTTCGAAAATGATAATACATTAATTGTGTCCCAGTTTAGCCGTATTTTATCAGTTTGCAATGAAAATCAAATGCAGTTTTGGCTTAATACGAAAGCAGGATCACTTTTATGAAATTAATTAGTATCCGTAATACGGTCTTTAAATAACTCTGCTACAACGTACAGCATGTTCCATCCTTAGCGAGAAATACATTTTAGAAAGCGTGCATTTCGTTTCCCATTATATATAGAGAAATGATAAAGTAAATAGACTCGATATAAGGTGAAAACTTACAACTGAGTCTCCGCCGTGGGCCGTGTTGAAATACGATACAATTCTTCCAAACGATAGGGTATTGAGGGCTCTCTATCCAGAAGAATCAGGACGAGATAGATTATTATTTTCAGAAAGAAGGATTATTATATTGAAAAACCTATAATTCGACGAAAAGGACTAGGGCCATGGGGTCAAAGGTTGTTATTCAGGAGATAAATTGATAATTCACTAACGCAAATTCCTGGGGAGGAGATATTGCCCCGCATGGGCTGAGTGTAAAAGTGTGGGTTTTTTTTTCAATTTAATGTCATATTAAATATTCAATCTCCGTGGTTTTGAAATTCAGCTTCATCCACTCATAATTTAGTTAAAATTTAGCAATACACTGCATAAATCGACAATAATGCTTTCTTATCGACACATTTCTCTTAAAAACAGTGGTGTACAGGCAGTCGCTTGTATTTCTTTTGTACATTAGTTTTAATTATCGTTTGGAAAACCATTAAATACTCCTTGATATGCGTGACGTGGATCAAGTTGCATTATGTTCATGGTGAAACAAAACCCAGTACTATTCCACAAACTTTTATTTTAACTGTCAACTAGTCTCGACGTTTATACCGTCATTATCAAGACTAACAGACTAAGTTACATTATCAAGACTAAGTTGCATTAGTTCTCATCGTGTATGGTATAACAGATGTGGTCTCATAAGTACCTAACATACGTAATATCGATGATGTAATGATGACCGTGTTGCTGTATGATCTGATACCTGTGGAGGACATGGCATTTAGTTATTCACGAAAGGGAAATCAGGAGGAGAGAGAGAAGTTTTTTTTGTCACGGTAGTTGTGGTTAAAAAAAACAATTTTCGGAGATCTGGAGGCCTCATGCCAAGGTACCAAAGAGTGGGCTGCCGTTGTTGGAATAGCAATCCCACCTACGGAAATTCCCCGAGAAGATCCCAAGGAGGCAACGTTGGAAGAATGGGAAAATAGTGGGAAGGGCGAAGGACTTCTTGTGAGTGAAGGATGGATTATCGCTAAGGCGCTAGAAGAGGAGTAGGCTTGTGAATTACTTTGCCTGAATTACATTACATATCACTAACCTAAATCGTATGCCAGTTATCCAATTACTTCTTTTATGTAAATAATGTCAGTATCACTGTTGTAGCATTGGGTTTGTTATGAGAAATTTTAATGCAGTGCACGTCATGCTTAATACATAGATGCCTTCGCAAACATGAATAAAACTATTAATTTATAAAATATCTCACTTGATAGTCCATGCACACAATTTATTTGATTTTTTCTTTTCCACGCTGAAGAAATTGCTTGATTTGATGCCAGATTTGTGGATTTATCTATCAGGTAATAGCTCCGAATGGTGGTTAGTTAAAGTGAGGAGATAAGATCCAGACTACTAAAAAATATACTGGGGATTAATGACGATTGAGTTGGGACATGTACTGATGTCTCCGGCCGATAGGGTAGTTGATATTTTCCAAAAAAGCAAAATACGAAGGGGAAGTCGGGGATCGGGTTAGTTGGAGCATTGGACTTCCACCCTGTGGGTCCGGTTTCAAATCCCAGCAATGGAGGAGATTTCTGAGAACAAAAACAGCGCAGAAATCAAGGGTAGATGAAGGGTAGAGGAAGGGTAGAGGCTTTCGAAATATGATGCTACAGATGAATCATGAGGATCAAATTGATCGACAGAGAGAGTAATTAGGAAGTCCTTGTCGTCTTTTGGTGAAAGCAGATTAATTCCAGCACCGGGTTTTTCTCCATCCTTCCTCTCTTACCTTCTCTTTGGCGAAATTAACCTAAGCAGTCGGTCGCCTTCTCCACACACAATTCCATACCGTACGAAAGGGGAATTTCAGCGGGAAGAAGGAATAAAAAATATCATGACTGCAACAGAGGTATTGAAAATAAGAATAGGAAAACAGAGAAAAGAAATATGCCGTGGTAATTGTTTACTACCTGAGTCAATTCCCCTAAACTTAGAATATGATAGTGGAGGAAATGAAATAGCACTTCTTGTGGCCGACTGATGGATTTTAGTACGGGAAATGCATACGTGAGGCGAAGCAAGGAAGAAATAGAAATATAACAAAGACGAGGAGGGCTTTCCAAGGAAGGAAGAATCTCCTCACAACTGAGAATACAAGCATAGAAGTAAGGAAACAATTGATCAGATGCTACATATAAGAAGATCGCCGGCCTCAGTAATGGTGGGGTAGAGTGCTCGTCTACCAAACAAATGGTCGCGGGTTTGAGTCCCGCCTGGGTAAGTTTCCCTTATCTATGGCATGGTTATTCACGTAGTTTCATTGTTAAATTTCTTGAATACCCCTATATAAAATGGCAAATATGAGCTGTATTCGGTGGTTTGGGAATAAAATAATTAAAAACATATGAAGAATGTTTCTCTATGGGAGTGAGGCTTAGACATGGACGGGTGTAGAGGAGTCAAGGGTGGAAGCATTCGAAATGTGGTGTTGCCGAAGAATGAGGAAGAGAGAATGGTTCGACCGTGTTAGTGACGAGGGAGTGCTAATAAGGGTGGGAGAAAAGGGTAGTCTTCTTAAAACCTTAAGAAGAAGACGGGATAACTCAGTTGGTCATGTTAAGAGGAATGATGGCCTAATGGAAACAATCCTAGGACATGTGAAGGGAAGAAGGGAGGCCCGGAATGAGATACTAGGCACAGGTCATAAATGATGTTAAAGGGAAGAAATAACAAGTTTCTGAAAATACTAGGGGATAGGAGAGTGGAATGGATGAAAAACTTGGTATCATTGAATTTTCGTTATCAATTGTATTTGGTATCTCCTACTTTCGTCTCTACTATTAAAACTTCACTCAGTTTCCTATCCCAAAAACAATCGTTGTCAGAATTATAAATACTAAATGAAAATTTCAAATTAATTTACTGATTTTAACCCTTCGTAACCCAATGTTGCTTCTAAGCAACATCAATAATGTTTAAACTTTCAACTCTATTCAGGAAATATCTAAAATACCCATTATTTTGTAGTGTAAATTTTAATGATGAAATAGTTAGCTGCCACGATAATTATCATTGAGTGTAAAATTTTCAAGTTTTCAAAATGAAAAATCTTGAAATTTTATTTCTCCCACAGTCAGGTCTGGGTTATAAAGGGTTAATAGATTAAAAGTGACAAATGACACAGAGTGTTGAAATCATGGTCGGTTGTTGAGTGTTAAATTAAATAGTGTGGAAAATACCATTTGTGTTTTTATCGTGGAGATGGCGAACTTCCAAAAATCAAGCCTGAAACGATTACATACGAATGAAAGTGATTTTTAGGCGTATATTTAGGTAACTGTAATATCAACTCAAATTGATATGGAGGTGGGGGAGGCGCTAATGTGGCGCCGCTCCAATGCGGTGGTGGGTTGAGGATGGTGGAGGGTCGATTTAAGCCTGGAGGATGGGCGAGGGGATTTCAAGGGCGACCCCTATCATAGAAGAGGAAGGAGACTTGGAAGAGGATTTGGTCTTGAGGGTCTCTGAGGAAATTCTTCTTATTTTGGGTTCCCTTGAGGGGATCTCTTCCAGGACACGTGGTCGTTCTACCGATTACGTGATGTGAATGAGTTCTCGAACTGTAAAATACCCGCCAACAGGTTCCTAAGGAGTGATTCAATCCTTAGGCGTTTATAGGAGCTTTAACTTTGATGAAATTCAAATACAATAAAAATTCATATAAAAGTACCTCAGTAAAACTTAGAAAATTTCTCCCAATATCTCAATAAATTCGCAGTTTAATTACTTATCTATGGTATTGAATTTACCTAGATATAGTCCACCAAAAACATTTTTATCCATTTAAAATTAGTAATTTCTTTCGAAATTTTAATTAAAAAGTCATTTTTCTGGGAGAAATAGTTTTTGGGATAGAAAAAATTGGGGAATTTTCAGTATTTGAGACTACAGGAGTAAATACCAAATTAACCTTGCATATTCAAAAATACCGACGTTTTCGAGGTAGTAATTACTTTTGTGAGATGTCTCCAAACACTTTTATCATCAATTGGATTACATCGTGTGTAGCTATAGTTTATAAGAGTACAAATGATAAATATGTCCTCAAATTATCCGATTTCAATGGTCGTGTTGCTGCTAAGTGCGGCTTGAGCGATCCCATTTTATCATGTAAAAATGGTTATGGGCAAGGAAGAGTCCTCAGATCCTCAGCGTTGATCTTTGTGAGTAGGGTACAACACAGTCTGTACAGTCTGAGTTAATCCTCTGAGATTAACCAAGGAATCAGAATCCCTCAAAAGTTTTGTGCGCCCTACTATGAGCTCGGTGGGGCAAAGGTTCGCGTTCGGTTGGACTACGTGGGGGTTGATTTTTTCCCGATGAATTTTATTTCAAATTTTAGGTGTATTAATCCATGTAACCGTAGATACTTCCGCTGTCCTAAGGTCGGTATTCAATAGTTATACATGTCAACATACGGCCGTTCTTCTACAGCGTATCCTCCTTCCTCTGGCATGCATATTTATTCCTTCCGCGGGAAATTTCTCATCAACTTTTAATAATAGTAATAATATGCCTTTATTCGGGCGAGGTTGAGAGTAAGAAGTCCCCTCTTCCACCTAACCCCTCGATAGCGTCAATGCAAACGTATTAAAAAATGGTAGGTAAAGTTTTACGATACAAAATATATACAACATACCCTATTTGTTAAATGTCAAAAAGATAAACAAGTATGTGTGAAAATTTTGTGTAAAAAAGATTTCCGTTTGTGGGAAAAAAAACATGAGGATAAGGGTGCAGTACCATTCAGCGAAAAAAAAAAACACTTCAGGAAAACGCCCACACAAGAAGACCCACACAACGCCCACTTTTCCGTCCATGATAAAAACTACAAATGTTGATTTCCACACAATAATAAAAAACCCAACCTCCGACCATGTTTTTAACACATTATATCATTTTCAAGGTTGAAACCATGGTTTAGTTGATTTTCGTGCTTAAGTGTCTGCTATGTATTTCCATATGGCTGCACGGATTGCGACCAAAGTTAGTAGATTGGTGCTTTTCATACTCCTGAACCCCGTAGTGCTACTCTCTGTCACGTTGGACGCGTTATTTTCTCATTATCATTTGTTACGTCAAGTCATACAACCTCTGTAGGCACACGTATTCACACGTTCAAAGGGAAAATATACCTCAAATAATGCTACACTTGCCTATCAATCCTCTGAATGCAAACCTTTTTCCTCGAGTACGAGTTCATATGACGTTTTTGGCCTACACACAAACGGACACATGTATAAATCAATGTCGTGGAGTGGTGTATACGCTGTTCCTGTGCGCGTTATGCACTAATAATTAGCTGTTCGGTAAGTTCCGAGTTCCCCTCTTCTCTGAGTATTATCTTTCCCGAGCAACGCCGGCTGGCTTGCTAATCATGGGTAAGTACGCCGAACAACAACAACTCAAGCCAGAAATACAGAAAGACTTTTATACAAATTTTTCCGTCGATTATGATCTTTTTAACTTTAAGTTTTATTTTTTATTATGCTTTTGCTTTATTTTGGGTATTTGCCTCACGATTGTTTTCGTTGGTGCTACACATATTTTTAAATCTAAATCTGTAATTCACTTTTAGTTTATTTTGCCAGATTTATCAAATTAACCTTCGCCAAAATACGAATTGTTTGGAAAAGGCCTAAGATTCTATTTTATCGATATAGCCTCCGCACACTTGGCCGAAGTTAATCTGATTTGATGGGCGCGGGAGCTTGTGGGAACCCACAAATGGTGAAGGATTAGAAAGCAACCTTTGCGTTCCGCTATACGTGTCCACAATGTTAAAGTGTCCACGTATTAGGTGTAGTCCTTAAATTGCCTGTTCCCTCCCATCAAAACAGATAGGATATGTATAGAAATTGCGTAAGACGTTTACGACGATTTATACCTTTATATACATCAACTTGACTCTCCTATATTGTGAGTTATTTTCTATTCTAAATGTCTACTTCAATCTTGCCTTTAATAATTTTGTACTTACTAAGGCCAGAGAAAAGATTGGGTGTGTTAGTCATTTGTTCATAATTAAGAGTAATATATTAATTTTTGACCAAACATTTACGGAAACTATCATTTTTACCAGGCTCTAGCGCTGACATGTATATTTTTAGCCCGGGTAACTGAAAAACAACGAGTTTAGTTAGTACATAAGTACATCTTTTTATGGGAATCCAGTTGTTAAAAGCCTTATATACCAGTTGTACTGGGTTCCCAACTGTTTATATGATAACAAGGACGTGATTTATCGTATGATTGGATAACGGTGATCATGTCATAATTTATGCATACTTTGACGTTACAAAAATGGCGCAATCAATATAATAACGGGTTCACCTACTCAATACGTGTTTGAAATTACATCATCCCCATTAATTACCAGCCGTACCTTGTTAATTCGGCTGGGCCTTGAAACCTCAATCTCTGCTGTTGCCTAGGTATTCTACACATAGTGATGCTATTGCCTATTTCAAAGCAACAGATGAGTCATTCTAACAGATTTTTGATGACCTTACACTTTAATTTCTTGTCTTCCCCAGTATGCATGTTAAGTAATGCAAGTCCAGGTAATATCATGAAGAATTTTTGAATCATATGGAATTACGACTGTCATAGGTGGAGCAAGGTTAAAAATTAATTATTTTCCAAATCCCTTTTTCGCCGTGAAAATTTCGGTTGCCTGTGAATAATTGTCTTCCAGTTCTATGTGTAGAGGTGTTGTTGTTGAAGTGTAGTTGATTGGATGGGAGCCACTCAGTCATCGCACGCCGAGCTACTTTCCGCAATGAAACAGATTCTGACATTTCTCCATCTCAAAATTTTATTTTCCTACAGTCCTTTGACGTAGATGTGCCACGGAACTCAACAGCAGAACGCCTGTTTTACGTTGTACTTTAAAGTGAAAGGAACGGAGTGTGCACTCGACTCTTCAACGGGCGATCAGGTCGTGTTTTGTTCCATGCATGTTCTTCCTCTCTCCTGATGCACTCTGCGTAACCAATGCGCACGGACGCGCACGAAAAAAAAACAGTGCTCAAAGCTTTCCGGATTCCGGGTACAAGCTCTCAAATCTTTTGACCGTTCTGAGCGAGCCGTGTTAAACATACACTCACTGCATGGCTCTTTGCTCGCCTTCTCGCATGGGTGAGAAAGTTCATGACCGGAATCCCCGCTGAGGTGGGGTTAGAGCAAGCATTTCCCGTTAGTTAGTTGGCACAGAGATTCCCATGGATACGGCAATGACTACGATTGTGGAGTACAGTCCATAAGAATTTAAAAGAGGATTATTTGGAGCAATGAAATTTTTGCCATAAATTTATATGTAATATAATCCATCAAATTAAACCTCCATGATGTTTTGATCAATACAAAATTTTTGATGCTTAATTCTTCGTCAAGTATTTAAACTCAATTTTAAAAAATCTCCGTTGCCTCATAAAAACGGTTACTTCCCATCCAGTTGCCATTTCAGTTCGTAGGATGACTTTAAATGCTTATTTGGATTTCGTATTTTATTAAAAATGAACTAAGTCAAGTTTCAGCTCGTTGTTTGCTAATAAAGTGACCATATTTTATATATTCAAGCTATTTTTGGAGCATAATAAATACCGATGGAAGAAGCAAGAAAGATATTAACAGTGGAATAGCCCAGGTGAAAAGAGATTTCATCGGAAATAATGATATACTAGCATGAAGAAATTGAAACATTAAAGCACGGCAACAATTTATCAGAACTGTCAGAAGAACCCGATTCGTGTTCCAAGCGTCGGCAGAATGGAGGGAGACCACCTGGCTGGAAGCCCGAATAGCCTTTTTCGAATAAATTCGCCGGGAAAGCATGAGATCTTACTTGTGAAAAATATCTTTGCATTTACTGTCCAAATTAAAAACGTTGATATAATTTCGATGAAAGAAAAACTGTACGGAACGCCAAAATAAGTAGTATTTTATCTTTGATTAATACAAATATCTCCATCATGACTATGCATGAATTTGTTATCCATTAATGAAATTAAGTATTCAATGAATGATTTGTTGTAGTTCAAATAGTTATTTCTACTTTATTTCATTTTTTAAAACCATTCCAAAATTGTGCCTGTGAGACGCCAAGCGACAGATAGCGTTCCAAAATATGACGCGATTGACGGAGGGTTAAATGGTTCCTATTTATGTTCAGAAAAGTTTCTCGGATTTTCCACCGGGTGATTTTTTCCATGTCTCCCGACGTTTCGAGAAGATCTTCCCTTCGAAAAATCTCCTGAGGATGAACAAAACTGTTCAAAACATTGGGAGACATAAAAAACATCAACCGGTGGAAAACCCGAGAAACTTTTCTGCACTTCATACGCCGGGAAAACTTAAGATCATGATTCATATTTATGAAATTTGACTTTGTTTATAAATAAAGTTACTTTCTCGTTTAAAATAATTAGTATTTTTTCATTGGCCTTTAATTTACAAAACACGACCGAGGGAAGCGGTGAACAACAGTGAAGTAAGTAGTTAAAAATTAGTGCTGGGTATAAATATTATTCGTTGCATTATGATTGTGGAACCCTCTACAAAGTAACGGTGGAAAGGATTCCTTATGATCCAGAGGATGGAGAAGCTGCTCACGTCCCAGATGTCCAAGGCAGTGGAAAAAGGCGAGAGTCCCCTCGACTCAATCCGCATCGCATCCCACAATGAGCCTTCTACGCCCAGCCGCCTCCAATTTCCCACCCACCCCCCACGCAGACTGACTGACCATGCGGACCTCGAATGCGACCTAATTCGCCCAGCGAGTAGCAGCCTTTGTGCGAAGCCGCACATTCGCCCATTTCCGCCCATTGATGGCATCGTCGCATCGCTGTGCAGTCCGTTGCCACGGGCAGCGAGCGCTGCGCGGATGGTCCCTCTTAAGGGGGCGATGCAGCAATACTCGGCTTGGACACCGAGGGAGGAGGAAATATCATAATAATCGGGGATCATTCTGCCGAACGTGGCAGAAAAATTATTTTAGTCTGGCGAAGATTTTCATTACCATCTTAAATTACTGCGTTTTACATTTTCAGAAATAAAAATTCCAACGAATATCATTCTTGCGGCCAATAGAAAAATTTTACCTCGCGAATTAACCACTCGTTTTGGTACGTCATGTGTATTTTTAAAGGTGGTTATTTTTGGAATAACAATTTATTACCGAATTGTTTTGTTATTTATCAACTTAAATCCCTTTCTGCATCCTTTTATTTTTAATACTGTGCCCTGTATGGGATCTACCATCTGTATCTTAGAAATTACATGCCTAAATCCTGCATTTGTTTAAGGTCTTCAAGCTCGTCCTGCACATAGATTTTTATTCGTTTTCCTGCTCCTACTTCATTCTGGAGTAATGCCTGTAATGATTCCCAGTTATTCATTTTAGACGTTAATGAACTGGTTTAAATGTAAGAAGTCTTTTTGGGTTCTGCTCTAGGTTATTGGCTTCATTTCCACTGACGAGACGTTTCGGAAAACAGTTAGCTGCCCATTTTCAAGGCGTGAATATGTAACTGTGTTAGATTTCACACAGATTTTCAGGGCGCGAAATCTGGCGTGGTGGAAATTTCTCGAGTTGACGCGTCTCAGGTGGTCAAACCTAAGACATATCATAATGAATGACTTTGTGCTACGCTTTCGGTGCTAAACGAGAAACCCTTTCCCTTCTGCAGTGTAACTCACAGCGACAGCATGTGAATATATTCAGCACAGCGACCGTGAGAGGAATATTCCATTGTTATTCACGAATAGATCTCCAAAACTTTGGCCATGAGGTCGTAGAACTTACTGAAGGGCCTAGAAGTGAACTTGGGTGCTTTAGTGGCGGCACCATTTCTCTGGTTACGTGCACAGCTTCTTTAAGGGCAATTTATAGCTGTCGTCTGTGGACATTAATGCCCTGCCCTGCTTTGCTTTCACTATGGAGCAATCTTCTGAAAAAATTAATGATGTAATATTTATTCATCCATAAAAACAGAAATACAGCTATAATTAGTAAAATATTCAGAAAGTAAGTAGTTCAATCAATCCTTTGATTAAATCAAACCTCAGAGTACGTGAAAATGCGACGGGTGTAACAAATATTTAGGCTCAAAAAAGGCTTGGAAAATAAATTAAGGGGGTTCAGAAATTATCACTGTATTGGCTTGAAAACATGCTTTAGGGAACATTTTCCACTGATTATTTGGAAAATGTAAAATATAAAGACCATTTAAATAAATTCTCAACATTATTATCAATTGAAAATGCAAAATAATTACAATCAATAAATTGATTTATCTGTACCGGTTATTTGATGTCTCATATTTTGTAAATATTTTTCAAAACAATATTTTTAAGTTTCCCTTTTCATTCAAACAACGTTGTGCACTGCCAGCGGTATACATGCGCCTCTTTTAAATTTCTTTTGAAAACTGGCTGGCTGGGGTGAGTTTGACTCACCTGTACAGCGAAAGCTACGCGCATTCGGTCATACTGTGAGATTGGAGCAATTTATTAACGGAATTTAAAAATAAAGTAAAAATAATGAGTATATTCTTTACAGTACCGATTAATCCACTGAAACATGTTTCGATGGCTCTGTATACGTTTAAAAGGAGAAGTAACCTTGTAAATTTCAGGGAATTGGTCAAACTTGAGACAGTCATAAAAATTATATTGCATTGGAAATGCAAATTTTTCTATATAAGTAATATTGCTGCTACACTGAATAACTAGTTACTTGAATATAACTAGTTACTTGAATATAACTAGTTAACGAAATATTTTTCTCCCTTAACAGCTGTGGAGTCATATAAATTTCTGTCATTGTGTTCCAAAATATTCTCTTGTTTAGAGCCGTTATTTAAATATGCATTTACTCTTGCAAGCACGTGGTTGGGAAAATGAATTCACGACATTAGGGCTGGGACTATTTCCTTGATATCCCTTGTTGCAAGTTTGAGTGTCTGCATGGCGCAATTTTGATGATGCATGCGTTTGCGCATCTACCCTTGCGGGTTTTGCATCGCATAAACACGTGTTAACACCGCTTCCAAGTAAGACTATTAACCCACTGGTATAGCTTATTATTTACCTATTATGTAGCCTGTTATTTACCTAACGGTATATTACAGATACGTCGATAAATGACAGCTTTTTATTAAGGCCCACTACTTAAAGGCAGTGCATGAAATCAATGAAGCATTTAGAAACAAAATATCATTCCGATTGAATTCAAAATGGTTGCCCTAGTTTACGATGGGATGCTGAACAAGAGCATTGTTTAATTATTCCTTTTCGTGTTTCCTTTTTCCACGGTTCTGTTTGAACGACCGATTCCAGAAACTTTATTAAAATTTTAGGCAGAAGTCTATGAGAAATAGATTTACCAAATGCTGAAGATCACTTTATGCATGGGTATAATATATTCACTGTTATGACTAAAAGACACATGCCGGACTTCTACTCATTGTTATCTACGGATGCATCTAAGCATGATTTGTAAATTTAAGGCAATGCGAACAATTCATTTCCTTCACGCCAGTTTTTTAAAGTCTCATTCACCTATTCGATGACTTTATGATGCGATCGCGCAAAAAGCCATAAAGTACTGAAAGGCCTAATTTTGGAGTTAATACAGAAGTTGGTACTGTATTTGATATCAGAAATGAAGCGAAAGCCTTGAAAATGAGAGCGTAATCGATACTTCTCCCTTCCTACAATCCTCCGTTTATTCAATCACTCCATGCGAATGAAAATAGGCCACAGAACTCGAGCTAGGCTGAATCGTACGAACTTTGCCTGATATGCATGCTCACTGCGGGGCCGCCCACGTACACGATGAAACACAACAATGGTCTCGGAAGAGAGTCGCCGAACGCAAACCATCTAGCCTCCAAACCGGTTCGAAATAATCACGGCCCAATGGGAACACAGCCGCAACAATGAGGACGCGAGGAAGGTGTCATGTTCTCGTCTCTCTTTTGTTTTCAAAATCGCACCGACAAAGGCATACTCGTCCGCGAGTGATTTCGAGCATTTATTCCAATTTTTTTCTTTCCCCATTTTAACGTGTATGAGTACCGACGCCGCGTGACGTTGCTACAAATGCTGCGTGGCACCCCAAGTTTTTACTTGTTGCCTTTTTGTGAGATAGCCAAAAAATGACCGTGTTTGTATTTGATTTTTGATTATTCCCGGCTAACTGAGGCATTGAAGACTGATTAACGTATAGAGTTAAATTTGCCCCCTAAAAGTATGTTTACAGTTGTAATATTCCTCTTTCATTAGTTAATACATTTAGTCTTCCCTATACCATTAACATACAGGGATACATTTGATATTTCAACAGCAATATCTCCAAAATGTTGATTCAACTCTTGCGCCATTTTTATTCAACGAACTGATTTTGCACACATCTTAGTATAGAGGCCGTCATTTTACGTATTTTTTATATATTACAACATGAATGTTATTTTGTTCATGTTCATCCATTAGTTTTTGTAGTATAATTTCCAAAGAGTAGGTACGATAAGTAACAGCAAATAAACTTCATAAAAAGTGTCTTTACGAATAATTTTACAAAACTTCTGCAATTAGTTTCTAATCGACTATTAGTTTCATAAAATCTCATAGTAATGTAATATATTTCGGAAGTCATTTCATTTTTCCCTTTTATGTTTCTATTAATTCAAATGAAACTTACTGCTTAACCTAATGGAATAGAAGAACAATACACAATGCATAAAATACTATGGTATCGATGAACAACATCCGCAATCATGGTGAACGAATCTGAGTGAATGAATGGTAAATGTCATTCGTTCTTATTAAGACGACTTTTATGTCCGCGCTGATACAATTCCTCGTCTTATAGAATTTCCTTATCTCTTGTCTTTTTTTATTATTTCCAGTAAATTTAAATGCGTAACACTATTGTTAAACTGGAATACCTATCTTCCAGAGCGTATTATTTTCAATTTTAGTCTATACCATGTCCTAATGCGGGTAGCTCAAATGTTATTGCGTATATGCGATACCCGTCTGATTCAATTTGGAGCTATATATGAAGTCGTGCTCATGATTGGATCCTACGCCACCCCTGAGCAGTGACAGCGGTAGTCTTTTCATCATCGTGAACTCCTAAAACTCATGTTTCACGGCGACGAAGGCTTTCTTCTCTTCCAGTCCGTGAGATTACGTTTCCACCTTCCGAGTGGCGGACGTCTTTTCCTTCCCAACCTATCCCGTTCTATTCTACAAACTGCTTTCTTTCTGCATTTCACCGTCACTCCTTGACGTCCGCTCCCCTCACTTGCACGAAGGCAAAAAGTTATGCAACCTATCTTCTCGTCCCAATAATCCTGCGCCTCTAGCTTTTAATATTCATCCCACAGGTGGGAATTGTTGTAGACAGTTCAGTTGACACGGTGAAATGTCAGCTCTTTCGAATTAAGGTATGAAAGAATATATAGCCGATGCCCTCACTGGAAACTTATGTTGCTAAAAATTAGGAAACGCCACGTGGGCTTGTGGAGTGCCTTCTTTCGGAGGAATGGTCGCTTTTGCTCGGTGTTTGTTTTTACACTGCTTTTATGATAAAGTTAGTTCCATTATTTCGTAATACCACCAGGTTTCCTTTAAATGTGATTGTTTTACGCAGAAGTGTAGCCAATATCATTATACCTACGCGAGAATTTGTGGAACAATTGCTCTACTGATTCACTCTCTATCAATTTTCTGATTTAGTGATTAATATGTAAAATATTTAATTACCGGTGAGGATTTACAGCTAAGTCAAGAAATGACAGTTGTTTACTAAGGTCTCCCACTTAAAAGTTCTACTGAAGTATTTAGAAACCAAAATAATTCCCAATAAATCGAAAATGACTTTCCTTGTTTACGATGGGATGCTGAACAAGAATATTGTTCCAATCTTTCTATGTGTCTTCTCTCTTTCGATGGCTTCTTTGAACGACCGATTTCGAAAAGTTAACCCATCAACTCAAGATTATTTATTCACTGTTAATGTCGCAAAATCGTTGGCTCTATTATGAATTGTTACGCAATCTTTTGCCATGTCCCTTCCGCGGTGAGTTTTTAAGTGAGAACTCCTTAATCAATCAGAATTATCTAATTATATTTGATTTGTTAATTGCAATGTGGATTAGTTGCTAACACACTTTCAATTTTTTGCAGGTGAGTGATATCCTTTGGCTAATCCGGATACTTGAAAATATCAACTCTATAGGAGTCGGAAAGATATGTGAGTAATACAAAGCATCAATTTGTTATCTACTCCTAAAGCTTGTCGTGAGTGGAAAAATCTGGGAACTAATGGTCATCCTTGTAGTGCTACCATCAAGATATTAAGTGTTTGTATTCCTTTTCTTAATATTTCCTTCAGCCAATAAACGCATGTGTGATGTCAATTCAGTTCAATATCCTACAGATGGATTCAGGTTAATAACGAAAACAGACCGTATTCAAATTGGGATTTTTTTAACCATCATGCGTTATCTCCTTGCTCGTTCTAAATGTTGCCATGGCTTTCGAAATATCGTGCCTGGAGTTAAATCTACCGTGAATAAAATAATGGCGTACACATGTTTTAGAGTTTAACTTGGCGTAAATCTATTTGACGATATCCTCTGTCCAGAAATCTTCGTTTCCTTGCAACATCAAATCTTGCTACTACATCTGTCAAGATACGTACAAATTACACTTGAAAATTTTCATAGATTCATCGAGGGAATTCGTGCCAGAAATTTTATTTTTTCAGAATTTGGGTACATCAACGATTTCGATTTACTAGAAATAAAATTCGATCAACCAAATATTCATCTTATCAATTGCAAGGCAATGTAAAATTAAAATTTCCACATGTTAATATAAGATACAAAGGTATTCATCAAATGTCGAATTAAAAGGGATCCAGTGGTAGTATGAGCACTGAATTCGAATGAGGACTATTGTTAAGCAAAGGTTAAATGCTACTTATAATGTATCACGAACTGTTGATGTACAAGTAGCCAGCTCACTAAGTCAAAAATAGTTTTATTTTCATAAGGCAGGGTTGGCGATATTTCATGTCATCAGGCTGTATCTTAAAATTGGCTTGGTACGCTGTATACTAATTCTTTGTTAGTAAAAGTTTGTACATTGGTTTTCTGCAAGAAGATGGGCTATAATTAAGACATTAAAAAGGCCATGGAATCATTAAGCATGGAAAAGATATCTTACGGACGTTTCTATAAAAGTTATCCTTAAGAAATCACGATTTAATTGGGTAACATTTAGGATTACATTCCACAAGATCAATTACCGCAGCAAATACCTCATTAAAAAACTCAGCCGCTACTAGCTGTAACCCAAGAAGGGCTAAGGAGGACTTGGAGGTAAATACAAAAAAAAACTGGAGAGGTTCCTCAAGGCAGCAAAGACCGACTGGAGCTCCGAACTGAAATCCGACACCGCCTGAAATCTGACACTGAAAATAATACTCTTCCAGTCTTGTGTTCTCCTTCGCTCGGCCTGTCCCCTTCCATACTCACTCACCTGCTCTGAAACTGCAGCGACCCCTTGCTGAACTAAAATTGAATAACGGCTATTGCAATGTACTCGTTAAATTGCCTTAAGAATCTTCGTAGGGCCAATGAAACCTAGAACTATTTTGTTCTTCATATTGCCAGTTGATAAGAAGACCTTTCCATTGACGGTACTTTTTTATAGTAACCTATTGCCTTAGACTAATTTATTTTCTCTGCAAATTTACTTATTGTAATTTTTTCATAAATCATTCTTTGTAACCTTAGTAGTTCCTTAAATCCTCTTTCTTTTGTAGAGATTTATCACTCTTATAAGACGCTTTCCTTTATAGCTGTCGACTTTAATTGGCATTCCAGCTCTATGCTCTAGCGCTCTTGGCCAGGGTGATTCAGAGCTTATATGTATCTTCTTCCCGTTCTTCCTCTCTGGCCACGCTAATGTGTTTATTGACGAATAAATTTATTTCCTGCGTTCCTCTACCAAAATCTCTCTCCGTTGTTTTTTCTCGCCTTGCGAATTACCTTGGGAGCTACAAAAATGTCAAAGAGTGTTAATATTTCGAGTTAAGCAATACTGAATGAAAATTACATCTTTTTCTAACTTTTTCCATGCACATTCCAGGAGCTTTTCTCACGCTAACAAATGGTGCCTTTTGCTTCATCCGTGGTGCCCGTCCAAGTGTGAATTTTCATGAGCCATTATGTTCTCCCGAACTTATTAATATTGAATATTACAATACTAATTATCGAATTAATGGATATACATAATTCGAGTCGGATTACTCGAAAATTTAAATATTATTCCAAATGTTTCAATAAGGTACTTAAAATCGATATTATGGAATATTTCATTGTAGTAGCACATATTTTCGAAAGTAATGCGAATCACTCTTATTTTTCTGTTTCTTTTTTTTTTAGCAGCTCACTCTCATTTGTTGAAGCTGTTCATTTTATACAACAATCAAAAATTGCTTTGGATCGGTGAAAGTAAGGCTCAACTCTGATTTACCCATAGACGAATGAATAACACACATTCAGGCTGGGGGAGGTGTACCATTCCCTGGGAAACCTCGCACATCAAGGTGTTTGGGGGTGTCCGAAGTATTCGCTTGGGATTTGATCTCTAGACCCTTCGACCTCAGACAAGCAGCCAACAGCTCTGCTGAATAGGCTACCGTTTTCTCGATTATTATCAGTTAACCATGCTGATTTCTCTCGCACATTCATGGCGGAATATATCAAAATGTTTCCAGGCGCCCTTTGTCAACATTTCATCTGATTATTGGTTCTCTCCCCTCTATTTCCCTTTTTATTACGTTTACAACGCGTATTGGAAGCATGTTTAGATTTTTGTAAATTTTAAAGACATTTCTTTCTCTTGGATCCAATTGTAATACCATATTGTTTTGGATTTTTTCCACCTTTCTCAACAGGGTTTTATTTGTGGAGCCCCAGATCGTTAAACCATATCTGAGTACTGCTTCACCGAGACTTAAGTACAACATTTTTTTAAATTGAATTGGTAAGGTATATTTCACACAATATAGTTGGTACAAAATACATCTAAGTCTATTACACAAGTGATTAATATGCTCACTGAAGTCAAAATTTTCGTCTACGGTCAATCCTAAATATCTAAAGGAGTTGACTTGGGAAATAAATGAACAGGAATATAAATGACAGTTACTCTTTTTATGGCCAGGGTTACCAGTATGAAGGCATAAATGCGTATGAAATCTTAATTTTATTAGTTTTCTCGTTGCCTTGGCATTTCGGAATTGCATGGTTACCGTTTTCTTATCATTTATTACTAATTTATTGTCATGGCACCAGCACTGTATCGCATAGAAATCCTGTTGCATTTTTTCCTTAGCCATTTCAAAAGATTTGCTGATTGAAACTAGCGCTATATCATCAGCATACATATATATTTTAGAATGATTAATATATTCTGGTATGTCGTTTACATATATACAGAAGAGTATTGGCCCTAATATAGAGCCTTGTGGCACACCAGAGGTGACAGATTTAATCGTGCTCTTATGTTCAAATAATTTTACAAGTAATTTCCTATTGGTGAGATAGCTTTCTAACCATGTAAGCGGTATTCCTCGTATTCCACATCGTTCCAGTTTTTTTAAAAGGATGTTGATATCGATAGTATCGAAAGCTTTAGTGAAGTCGATATATACAGCGAGAACGGACCAGTTCTTATTTAGGCTTTTCCGTACATCTTCACTGAAGTACTCCAGAAGCGATCGTGCACTTTTATTTCTTTGGTACCCATATTGATGTGTAGTGATAATGTTGAATTTTTCTATGAAGTTAATTAATTGTACCGCAAAATATCTTTCTATGACTTTATCCAAGGAGGGTAGAATAGAAATGGGACGATAATTGTTTGTGTCGTTTTTCTTTCCTTGTTTATATATCGGTCTGATTACTGCTAACTTTAAATCGTTATGTAATTTACCTTCAGTTATGCTTTTGTTTATCCAGTGGGTTGTTGCAGCAATGATGTCATGTTTACAACTGAGATCGATCATTCTTATATTATCGTGCCCTGGGCACTTATTTTTTGATTGCTGTAATATACTTTGGATATCAGCTGGAGTTGCTGGCAACAATAAAAAGGTAGATGGAATTATTTTTTTAGCACCAGGGTTGAGAATGTGTTGTGAGCATTGGGGCAGTATTTTTTGTATGTCATTAGTGAATTGAGATGCAAAGGATTCGCAGACATAGTTTAAATTAATATTCTTAAAATTTGATTTTATTTGCATATCAATGCTTTTCTTACTGGTGACACCCCTAAGGCTATTGATCAGTAGCCAAGTCTTCCTAATGTCGTCTTTGTTCCTTTCGAGATTAGAGCGAACATAAGAGATTTTAGATCGCCTTATCAAGGAAGTTACCTTATTTCTTTGGGTTCTGTAATTATTTCTGTGCACTTTGTTTGTTGTATTGGATTTGTATTTTTTGAATAGTGTGTCTCTTATCTGTATTTCTGAATAAACAGCATTATTCATCCACGGAAGTTTAAATGTATTATTACCGATATTTTCCCGTTGCCTGATTTTAGATAATGAATAAACATGATTTAACTTTTCGCACAGTTGCTGATAAATGCTGTCAGAATCATTGAGTGTAAGTAGTGTCGACCAGTTTATTCTGTTTATTAATTGTGTTACCCTCCGGTCGCAAAGATGAGTAGATTGTCCCATAACCTTATCTTCAGGTAAGCTCTTATCTGTGTGTATGAAAACACCAACAGGAAAGTGATCAGATATTTTTGTTTTGATAATGAAACCATCAAGTTTTGAGTGGAAACCTTTAACGTTAATGTGATCCAAGCATGAAGCTGTCACTTTACGTTTTTTTATTTCTATTCTAGTGCTTTTTGTGATACAAGCAGTGAGCCCATTGGATGCAAGTAAATTTTTGTATGCGTCCACATTAGTATCTTTTTTCGATTTTAGATTCAAATTAAAGTCACCAATCAATATAATCTGGTTTTCTGATCTACTTTCGAGGAAGGATTCCAGACTAATGAGGAAATCCTTCTTCTTACAATGTGGTGGTCTGTAAACACATACTAATAACACTGTGTTAGAATCATAAACCATTTTCAATATCAATGACTCGCATTCGTCCAACTCGAAATCAACTACCGTTGCAGGCAAGACCTCCCTCAGAAAGACAATCATACCTCCACCCTTTCGTTCTTCCCTCAGTTTATGGAAAGAGTTGAAACCTAGTAGGTTGTAAGGACCCATTTCTGATGATTTTATATTGACCTCAGTCAACAAACATGCCAATACCTGACCCCTATTATTCAGCATATTGAGCAATACTTTTACTTCATCCCAACCTTTCTTCAATGACCTCACATTCAACGAACAAAAAATACAACCTTTAAACAAATTTACATTATTCAAGAAACCACCAGTGCTCTCATAGGATTTGCATTCAACATCACTAGCTATTGATGACAATGGATCCATGATGCCAAAAGATCTTTCAATTTCAACAGCAAACAGATAGAACACTTAATGTGTCTTATAGTGTTAAATACTTAATGACAATAACAAAATCAGTAATAAGAAACAGGAATATAATCAATTGAAATATATATTATATCAATTTACATAGGTCATTTTCATTTTCCACTTTAATTATTCGGCTGGTTTCGTTTTTTTTGACAAGTATTCCACCATTTCTATACCAGACAAATTTGAAATCAAGTTCTTTAGCCCTAGTCCTAACTTGCCACATCAAGTTTTTGAGATAAGGAGTTAGACTTTCATTGATGTATATTTTTGCATTAGGGTACTTTTTCCTGTTCTCAGGGCTGTTCAAGGAGGTTCTGTTGATTAAAAGAGATTTCCTCACAACTTTGCTGTTAAACTCAACAACGATTTTTTGTAGCTTTGTTTTAGCCTTAGGAAGGACGAAAACCTCAGATATAGTTCTGCTATCAATTACAACGCCAACATCCTTGGCAACATCGATAACTTTAGCAGTCAGGAGCTCACTGCTATCACTATCACCCAAGGGAATACCCACAATTTCTAAGCGGTTTTCTAGCTGTTTTTGCTCCAACCGGTTAACCTTCTTTTGGAGATCACAAATAAGAGTGTCTTTCTGTTTAAGTTGTTCTTTTAGGTCACTGATAGTGTTATTCAGCTCACCCACAGTGTTCTTAAAAGCATTTATGGTACTCACAAACTCATCATAGCCGTGGCTGAGGAAGGTAAGACTCTTCTTAATTTGTAGTACATCCTCCCTCGTGAGAACAGCATCAGTGGAACAGCTCTCTCGTTGTTCCTCAGCTGGCTGAGCCTCTACGGATGCAGCTGGTGGATTTCTGCTTTGCTCATTTTGCTTTGAATTCTCAGCACAACGACAGGTAACACATCTCCAAGCCTCTTTTTTCTTCGAGGACATAGACCTATATGTCGACTCTCTGATGCCGGCACAGTTGAAGTGAATTCTTGACGAGCAGCCGTAACAATTGACGAACTCCTCGTCAACAATATCTTCTTCACACTTGTTGCACTTCATGAAGATTTCAAATTGCTTTGTGAGTTCGTAAATAGTTAGTGTTTGTTGATTAGTGCTACGTGATACGTATTAATCACAATATGCAGACAACTTAAGGCACATGGATAGACGCTTTAGGCTACAGAGCTACACACGTCCGACCACCATGAATGATATGCTCTCAATGTATGTACTCTCAATGTATGTATGTATGTACTCTTGCTCCCTAATAATTTTATAATATGTTTTTGGCAATAGTGGAAACATTATTAGTGAGAATTCATGTTTGCTAATGTGATAATACATTTATTTTCTTTTTGCTTAAAGTTATAAGTTACTGTTACTACTCAGTTATATAAGTTTTATTATAACCTTTTCTGCTACCATTTCTAATCTCTGCCATTAAATTTCTTATATTATAAAAAAGTCTATTGTTAAAAAATTTTATTACATTATATTGCTAAAAATTTTAAACATTGTTTTGTTAAAAATTAACCTAAATTTATGGTTTATACATGTATAAAGAAAGATATATATATTTTGTCTTTATTTTGTCATATATATTTTTTCTTTCTTCCAATACAAGAAATAACTCCAATGCAATCACGTTATATATCAAAAAAAAAATATTTAATACATATATTCCTGTGATGTTAATGTGTATTCATGTATGTACTCTTGCTTCCTAATAATTTTATAATATGTTTTTGGTAATAGTGGAAACATTATGAGATACACAATTTTAAAAGACAATGTACGACCACGAATAAAAAAAAAAACTAATAGGCACCTGCTGACAAGCCTTGAAAGGCTTAGCGGGACCTAGACTTTTTTTTCACATTGTATTTCTTGTAAATGACATTTCATCTTTGATTAATGTTATCAATTTTTGTAAAATTTCTAATCTCTGCAATAAATATTATTATTATTAAGACTCCTCCTTTCACTTTCCCTTCACACATTCACAGAATCTCTTATTAACCTTCGTCACGTTTCCTTTCGTTCATTTCGTCTCATTACTTTCCGCCTTGTATTATTTCTTCTGGTCCTCCTTAAAGCCACCGTTCTCGGAGCTATAAGGGGCATCAACCCTTAAAGATTGAGTTCACAAAATATATTTGCGCATTCATAAGTTCGGGAGAAGGATTCACTGCCGTTAATTTAATTTTCTGCACTTTTTGCCTCGTCTTAAGCATATGCAATACTTTATGGGAGGAATTCGGCATTAAAACATTTTGGCTTTCGAATCCAGTTCTAGCGATTTTAGGTCAGGTATACAAACCAGCCACTCCATCAAGCCATATCCATCTAGGACGCATTTCTAGATGGCTTAATGGTACACCAAGTTAGCGTACCTGGAATCAGAAATCGGAAGGTTTGGGTCCGGCTAAGGTAAGATATTTTTTTCATGGAGAATTTCATCGCTTGGAGCATATTTGTACCCACTTGCGTGGTTGGGTACGTGATAATTCTTTCATGACGTGATTTACACAACTGCGCCACTCATTCAACAATTCACTCCAGCCGTAAATCGTTTTCTCCATTTCTCTCTTCATATCTTCTAATCTTTCCCCCTCCCCTTGACACTTTCTTTATGATTTTCTTCATTTTCGCCTCTTCTATTTCAACTTACCATGTTTTGGCTCTCCTATCCCCATGCCTTTCTTAAACCTGAATCACACGATCATTGTCTTTCGTCGCGAAAAGTGATCACTAGAGCGGGAATTAAAGTGATCGTTCTATGATCATTTTTTCTAAATCACACGGTGCCTCCCGCCGTCGCCTTTCGCATCACTTCCGATATAACAGCTCGTTGTCATGGGACCCGCATAACGAAAACATATAGCATGTTTGTTTGCCTCTGTCATTCCCACGTTTGTCAAATATTGCGCTGCAATCGCACCATACGGGCATGCATTCCGATTGGCTGATATGGGGTTTTAGTGACGGTTTCAGCGACGGAAAAAGTGACCGGACGAGTGATGAAAAATACTAATGGGAATCCTCATCATTAGAGTGATCGCGAAAAACAATTGCGGCGACGATCATTTGCGAGTGATCACTCTAATGATCGCGATAGTGATCACTCGGAAATGACGGATAAAATGATCGCGTGATTCAGGCTTTAATCATTGCTGTGCCATTCGCGCCTAATCTCGCCATCCACCTCTCTCTCCACCATTCCCAATCCATCTCTACCTGTGTCGCATTTCTTATCCCCGTCTCCTTTCATATCCCTTAATCTTCCTCCAATCTTCCTATTCTTTACCTCTCCCAATGGCAGTAACTGTACGTGACGCAATTTTTTGCACACTATTCCCACCGTTCCCCACCTTATCACTTCTTTTGCTGTTTTTTTCTAATCTTCCTCCCTGTATTTATCTCCTATGTCATTGCTTCTTGCTTTCGTTTCACCCCAGCCGATCTTCCAATTTTCTCTTCTCCTAGTCCCCTCCTCATGGCTGACTCTTCCCTCCGTAGCCCAACCTCAAATTTTCGGCAAAGTTCCCTTTGTGCAGACTCGATTTCCGTTCGGAGTTCATTGGGGAAGCTTGTGGGATAGACTGCTCTTTCGAGCCAGTTGAGGAGCGGAAGGCCCGTGGAAATTGCGAAGAGGAGCGGTTGAATTATTTGCTAAATAACGGAAGCGAAAACTCGGAGAATGTTTAGGGAAGAGGTTTGTGCAGAAGTTTGGGCATTTTCTCACAGAGGGAGGTTTTAAACTTACGGGTTAGAGTAAAGATAAAAATGTCAGTCAATTTGATTGAAGGCAACATTGAAATTCCTTAAGATTTTATTCTGTGGTTTATATCGGTTTTAAATGGGGAAGTAAGAGTTGATAAGAAAACAAGTGATGACAGTAGTGAATTAAAACGCTGAATAATACGCCACCTTCCTGCAATTCTAATCCCGATTCATCCAATTAATTGTGTGCCTGTAATATTTGCATTACTTACTTTTAATTTTATTATCGTGGTAGCTAATAAAATTCAGAAATGGTAATGAACTCTTACGAATTTTTGCTGACAAATCTCATATTTCGGTAGCTTTTCGTCGCATAACTGAAATGCTTCTTTTTATTAACTTTTGCGTTTGAAAAAAGTAAACAATTCCGCTTTCCATGCCATATCTTCACCAGAATTAATAAATTCTCTTTTGTGATAATTAATTTCACTTCAATTCGTGACAAAGTTTTTTATAAATCGCGCTTGTCTTTTTTCTACGGATGTATTAAACGTCCATTTTCAGTGAAAATGATATCACGGAATCCTGACGGTGAAAACCGCCTTGATCATCGATAGGAATAGGTTCGCAAGCCATTTTCGTTTCAAATCCGGGCCAGATATTAGTTATATTTTTTGTGATAATTTAATTAAAAACATTCCTGAGTTTGCGTAATTTTGGAAAGAGATTTTCACTTTTCTACCACTTTTTACATAATTTGCGTAATTTCCTGCATATAATTTTTCATACACTGAAATTATAAATCCACAAAAAAGGTTATTCATGTTTTTCCAACAATCTTAATCATTAATTCAAGTGAAATTTTTCTCTGGAATGAATATATTATATCTTTGAATATCTTTGTCTCCTCTGGATTACTACGCGTCGCCTTTTAATTAAATTTTAGTCACGAGTTCATCACTATCTTGGCTTTTGCTTAGTGGTGAACAAGTTGGTGCTTCTGAGTTTTATTTTTTTATCGTAGTTAAATTAGAATGTCTTTAATTTCAACGATAAAAGTGATATTTATACCACAAAATACATTATTTGATCCAGTTCTTGACTGTAATGTTCAAAATAAAACTTATGAATTTCATCTAACAATAAGTGCATTCAGAGTTGTTTGCAAATTCAGCTGAAAGCACAATACGGAAGTCAAATAGCGCCATAGACAAACCTCTTAGGTATTTTTAATATGCTATGATGGAAGAAATATTTGTCGAATTAATAATCAAGCTATGTAGCTCTTATATCCATGCACTATCGTGAAGAAATAAGTTTGTTTCACCACGAGTTCACCTAGATATTGACGAAGATTGTCATAATTTCCAGATTAGTGCCTGATGATGACTATTCCTCTAAAAAAAATAGGTTTAAAAAAAGTAAATTCCATTGAGTAACGCCAGAGAAAATAAAATACCAAAAAAACGTTGCTCCAATGCGAGGAATTGAGAGTGCGTTGAGCAATTGACTATGAAGTGAAAGCTTCCAGTTCAGCTGTTCTCGCGAAGGCAAGAATGGATTCGTCACCAGCTTGTGCCAGGCAATAGCCTTTGCATGCGTCTGAGGTCTCAATTTCAAATAGCCCTGCTGTCAATATCCATCGACCCTTTGCGTGAATGCGTTTCGCTTTGTGCGACGAACTGGTCGTTCCGTTAAGGGCAGTAAGGAATTCGGTCCGTTAATCACGTTCTCGCATGTGATCGAGGCATTTGCAATTTCTCTGAATCATTGGAGCACGTAGATGCTTGCGTTCCCTGCCTTGGGTCAGTTTAACACATGCTGGGGAGGAATTCCAGCACCGTCCGCCTTAGACACGCGTCAAAGCTAAGTGCGCCTTAGAAGGTGTCAATCGGAAAGATAGGACAGTACTTGAGGTAGTGCTGCCTTTAAAGTTTTGACTCACTCACAGGATTGCGAGAGTTTTGTGAGAACTTCGAAAGTTCCCCCTAATTGTTGGTAAGTTTGCTGCAACTATTGCTTCAGTTTGTGTAATATTTACTGCTGTACCTCCAGCGATACTAAATCCCTTTATTTAAGTTTTGAGGAAAGCCGAATCTCGTTAGAATGATTTAATTTGTGTTCTTTTCTTCTACCAGGTTTTCCATTCTCAATCGATAAACTTTTTGAAATATACCATAACAACAATAATTTTTATACAAAATTCCTCCAACTAGCATATTTTCCTTTTACGAAGTAATACTCTTTTGATTCTGAGTTCTAACTCAAATCCATGTGAACTGTACCAACTTACGACTGTTTTGCGGCAGTTGATATGAAGCTCGCCGTGTACGAGAATACAATCGTATATTGCATGGGGGTCAACCCCCAACCGCTGACCTATTGAATGACCTTTTTCTCAGAAAGCAGAAAGACGTCAAGAGTCCCTTTTACTCCTCAATATATTGCTCTGATGTCATGAATTGAATGAAGACACACTTGGGAGGAGGCCTCTTTACGGATCATGAAAATATGCCTCAAGCCTGTCGTTCTTTTATTCTACGCTGATATTCACCCAGTCACTTTGTCCCTTCTTACCATCCTCCATTTTTTTGGAAGCCTTTAGTCAACAAAATTAATGGAGTCGGAGGCTTTCATGAATATGCCCTCAACCAGATCTCTTATCTGGTTCTCTGAAGGAATAAAATAATATTATCCAGAAACTCCTATTATGAGTTTAAGACTGCCATTCTGAAAGCCAGTGTAATTTTAATAACATATAGAAAACGAGGAGCAAAATCCATGATAAATTTTCAACAAAACATTGTCAATTACAATTGTGGAATTTAAATGTGTAGGCGTGACTTTTGGAAGTATGTTTTCAGTACATCGTTCGTTTTGTTAAGATAGAAAATAGAAAGCTCTGCAATACAGAAAATAATAAGAATTTCCTCAAGGATATACTGCTATTAATTACGTGGGAGTTGTTCAATGATCTTGGCTCCAATTGAGACTCACATGATTCACTGATTGAACTTTCCAATCATAAAATCTCTATAATCAGTGATATGAGGTGTCACTAGGTGAAATTGCTTCATTCAAAACAATGATGATGCCGCAGATGATGAAGACGATCGCAACGTAAAGAAACCGATCGTACAATATTATGTATTTGTGAAATATATCATTTTTTCATTAAAAAATATATTACTTTTCGGAAATTAGAGGTACAGTATTTAATCTACGTTTGAAGAATATTGGAAACAAGAATTTGATGCGCTACTTATACCTGGATTTGATGGTTTGTTCTAACTATCACTATAAGAGGGGAGCATATACGGAAACACTTAAAAGTTAGTTTAAATGCATTAATGTGCTTAATGGATTCTCTCTAATCAGGGAGGATTGTTGGTTGTGGTATCTTCTACTTATTTAAGGCATCAAATGGGAGAATGAAGAGTTAATGAATGATAAAAGGCATTACTCAACGGAATTTATCAAAGTGTATTAAGGTTGAATTATCGTGAGTAAACACACTCTATAATGAGTAACCATTTATCAGGGATGTTCGTTGGTTGTGTTTTATGAGCAAAGAAGGAAAAAATAACAAAATAGTCTAGCTCTCGCAATTACCTTAATGGTAGCCTTTTGAATCATTCATGATAATAAGCTGTAAAGAAATATCATTCGGATTTGATACTGTAACCTCGTGAAGTGGAAACAACTTTCGCGGCCAGTGGTGGAATTTTAATTCGGCAATCAAGGTGATTTTCAAGTAAAAATACGACTCGCTGGGAGAAGAATATCAGAGAGAAGTAATTGCTTTGAATGTGCGTTGTATCTCATGAGCGCATTCCTAATTTATGGATGATATTTTTGCTTCAATGTACACTCGGTTGAGTGGAAGACAGACGGCTTCAATGAATTACGGTCATGCTCTGACCATACAGATTAAATAGATGAGGCAAGCAAATATATGGAAACTGACGTGACATAATTACTATCTCAAACGCATCATCAATTGTGTATGCATTAAAAAATTCCTCTCCTTTATTCAATGAATCATTAAGTTTTTGCTGCTGACATCGAGAGGGCTTGTATAACCCGAGTGAAAAATTGAATCGTTCAATATGACTTGCGGTATTTTCGCCTCTCTGTGGCTGGCTTTAACTTTTTTTCGACTACGCCGTAATAAGGCGTTGGAGCCGAACCGGTCAAACTCAGTTCGAATGTTTTACGAAGCGTTCCTATAATATTTTTGTACTCTCGTCCATGTCAAAAACGATGATGTGAGAACACCATCCTCAAAAAACTTCTTAAGGTGTGTTTCGCGACAGCTTCTATGTTAAGAGTTCTAGTCAAGCTTACTAGCTCATAACTAAATTACTATGTTACGGTATTGAAATCGTTCCCGATAGCTGAAACTTCTGTATTTCTAAGAGGAACTTTAGCAGAAGATATCTTTTTTCTAGCTCCTTAATAAACTGTAGTGTCAAATTTATAAAATATAATCGCGTATTTTGGTCATTTTAGGAGTATTATTTATTTGGTAAGTACATTTTTATTGACTAATTTTCTTCTTTTCTTCATTTCTTAGCATTTTTAGACATTTTTTCGCTTTTCCTTTCCCCAAATTGGCCTGTACTGAAAGAAATTACATGGCGCGTTCTAATACTTGGACTGGAAATAATTTTAATTCCCACCAAGAATATAATCTACATAATACTCTGCAAGCCGCCTCAAGAGCGTTTGGCAGGGGGTGAGCACACACCAACATGCAGCTTGCAATACGCTACGTCTTCGTAATCATCGAAAAAAATAGGCCGCAACACATTCCAGCAGGCAGTGTGACCTCCCACCGATCATGAATTTTTCCATGCAAGTTGATACCAACCAAGCAAAAATAAAACAGTCTATAATGGATAAATATCCATACAGCTTCATAAAATTAGTTAGATGCCGAAAAGGAAAACAAGAATCAACAAACCAGATCCGAAAAGGGATAATAAATACCACAATTTGGTCAACCTACAAGGTACGGCGATTAATTACACTGACGGTATATCAGTTACTATCCCAAATAGTTCTAGCGAAGAACGACATATTTAATCTCTCTGTTCCCTTGCCTATTTCTTAATGCATGACATGAAAGTCCAAGTGGTCCATTATGAAATTTACCTCCGTAACTGTTGCATTAAAAAGTCTTGGATGCATTTTTGGGGTCATTAAACATTCACTAGATCTTGAATTTCCATTAAAACGAACGTAACAGCACAGCACTGAATGCGTATGGCAATAGGTTTGTGGTTTTCAGAGATTGACCACTTATGTTGTATTGTTTGGAAACCTCATGTTCATTCGATGGAATCGTACGTGAGTTTCTCGCGTCGCGGGTGGCTTAAGCGCTTACCATCGAAATTGCCATAGCGTGGATGTATTTCAATGGTAAATACTTCCAAAAAAGTGAAAAAAATTATTATCCGATAATAATTTTCTGTTCCGATCAGTTCCGATTCCCTCTTAGTACTTTACGGAACATAAAAAAATTGATGTCAATTCTCTGTAGGAGTTGTGAAAATAATAATCAAAATATTATTTTTTTCACGTTAAATTTGATATATTTCGCCATAGAAAGATACTTTTTTACGTATAAATACGTCAATTTTTATATTAATTGAATGCAATTTTTTTCACCGGGATATAATTAATTACGCTAGCTTTAATTGTAAAATTTTCAAAATATTCTTTAATGTCGCTCATTTTTTTGAGATTTCAAATGTATTGCCAAGCAATAATGTATCGGCTGAGTTCAATATTGAATATTTTCCCTATTTTTTAAGTTAAATCGTTTCCTCTATGCACGGTAGGAATTTGTTTGGACAGAGTTTAGCTTTTTCAAATCACCTAAGAGAGCAAAGACTGTTTTATAGAATAATATAGGAAAACTCTGTAATACTTAACGGAAAATTAGCAATTCGTGGAACCTAATCTATAATTAATCGTTGCGCTGTCGTGTCGGCCTGGAAATAGCCATAAGATGCACGAACCCATGCAGTCATTGGCCATTTTCCTTCCTGTGGAACGATACAGGAAAGAAGTTCCAGCTCATAAAATCGATGGCAATTTGCACACGCCGTTAAGCGAAAACGTGGTCACGAAGCCCATGGTAGAAGGCTATTTGTGGCCACTAAAATAGACGGTGCACTTGCATAGACTGGGAACGAGTCGCAGCGGGAGGGAATTATTTACAGCTTTGCGCTACCCTTTAAGTCGCCCATGACCTTTCTAATTCCATGCTCACCCTTGCTTATGGCCGCAAAGGAAAAGTCAACGACCAAGTGGTCGTTGGCGTTCCGCTTCGCATGGAGCCTAAAGAACATCCATCCAGGCAGGCACGAATCCGGAATTTTGCTTTGAGGAAGGCATGGAAGACACTCGAGTTGCCTGCACTGATTTTTACCGCATTAGCATGCATTCACTTTTTCGTCAGTACCTTGTTGTTTAGTCTTTCTGGGCTGCCCACTCAAATGTAACCTACTTCCCAATTTGCGATCGACGATAGTCTGAGCCACAAATTTTTAATATTTACATTTGAATTAATTACCTGGTTGCAGCACATATTTAAACGATTCAATTCTTCGCGATGGAAGAAATTGGCTCTATGTTGCAACACATAAAACGGAGTGCGAATGAAAAATTTTAGGTTGGCATGCTGGAAGGGTACATTGTCCTTATTAAAAAAAAATGTTTTTGTGAGTATATATTTTGCACCTTTTAAAGTTTTAGCCTTTGGAATTCGCACATTATTTTAAAAAGTTCTTGTTAGCCTAAAAAAGAAAAATAACATAACAATATATTAAAAATTACTTTAAAAAACCTCGTTTTTATTAGAAAAAAAGTGAAGATAATTATCCAACCTGTCTTGGTGCCTGCATCGAGGTCGTCATGTTAGTACCGTTAGGTAAAGAATAAAAATGTTTGCGGTTAAATTGAAATTGATGGAAGAAATAATCCCACATTATAAATATACTAGCTGACCCGGCGAACTTCGTACCGCCTAACATTCAATGAACTTATAGTTTAGTTGCACCATTTATAAATAAATAGCGGCTGTATCATTTTAATCATATTTGATTTATTTTAAATTAAATGAGAAATTATTGATGAAATAAAAACTATACGCATTCAGTTGTTGGCTATTTGGGTTATTAACCGTAAAAAAATGTTTTTAGGTCTAAGTCCATAGCGTAAACTTGGCTCGTTCACGGGGCAGGTTAACGCAACGCTAGACCGACGCTGGACTGATGCTCAAAATAGTGTAAGAAAAGCCCCTATGAAGCAGCATTCGTATCAAATGACTTTAGGTGCGCCAGTTATAGTATCTCTGTTTGGAAAAAATGCACTGCTTAAACGTGCTGCATGCGTAAACGCACCACGGTGTGCCCTACACATTCGGGTTTAATGTCTTGCGTCAATCGCCTTCTGATAAAGATCAGTTTTTGTTTTGTTATCAGGCGCAAGATAAAGCGAATGAAGCTAAATAAAAATAGCGAAGCGAAGCAGGGACACAGCGAGGGGGGTATTTGGGGGTTAAAACCCCCCCAAAAGTTCAGAGAATCTTTTTATAAAGCATTTGGTTATTAATATTATGACGGATGAGTCACAAAATATTTAACTGTTCACACAGCCGCAAAACCTACCATTTTGAACCTTTTATCCTAAAAAATGTCTGCGGAAGGCCCCCACACCTCTCGCTTACCTTGGCGAGTTTTCTATACCCTACAGACCCGCCAGTATTAGCTGCGCCTATCCTTAATTCCTAGCTGCGCCCTTGAAGCGAAGGAAGAAATACAGCAGATGGTTTACCGACTCGTAAACATACCACATATTATTTACCATGAGGAAATGAGAACAAACATCACAAAAACTAAAAGACTGACCATGCGATTTGTTAATCGTTATCACGAATGCTACACGAATTGGAAATTGAATACATTTAAGCTCAAAAGGGCATATAAGATGGGATCATGGAATCTTCGGATTGAGAACTTCCTCATCTTTGTATTTTACTTTGAGTATAGTGGCGTGAATCACTTTCATTATCAGTTTTTTAATAATCAAACACGTTCCGTTGGATAGTTTTGGTTGGTTTAGGTTTCGAAACATCATGAACACAGAGCCTACCTTTAGCTGTAAATCGTGCCGTGGTAAGCCAGGTGCGTCCAAGGACTTCAAATATTCAGATAGATAGTTGGTAACTTCGTCTTCGTTTATTACAAAGTTAAAAGATTTGAATTCATGCAGAGTACACGGACATTACTGATAATCAACAATTAATTGGAGATTTGTTTACACACACGGTAGTTTATGGTAGTTTATGTGTTAGTTGACAACTCAATTCTAGCTGAGCTTACCTCTAATTCAATTATTTTAATACTATTTTAATATTACTTTAATACTTTTAATATGTTTGAACATTTTAATTTTTTTAATATTGTTAAAAAGATCAGTCAATACATTAGTAAAAACGAAAAAAAATCTAATTTTTTTGACCGTCTCAACAATCAACTCCTAAAAACATATCTCTAAGATAAAGTTGAATTTTTTTTGTGAACTTTTCCTATTTTTTAATGTCCTGTATGTTATCCGGGGCTGAGATGAATCCAAAGAGCCTAATGTCATTAAAATCGGTGCAGCCGTTCTCGAGTTATAAGTGTTCTAACTAACACGATTTTCGACTTTCTTTTATATATATATAGATGAGTGTCCTCACAGTTTTTTACAACCGTGGCGAACATTTTTCCGGATAAAATAATGCTTAGTGGTGAATTTGAATGAATAAGACCATCATTGGATTATCATAAGCAAGCTATCATGCAACTGAAAGATGAATATCTACGCATACAGTGTAACTATTGATTTGACGGTTACATTTAAAACCAAATTTTATTAGGCTTTAATTCAAGAGCATAATATTAATATATGTAAATAAAATATATCTAATTAATCAAGAACATAGATTTCGTAAATACGTGGAGAATCGCAATGAATTGCAGAATCCAACAGATACGATCAATTAAGAAAGACAATCCATTTAGTATTTAGGCGCAGGGATTCTTTTTCCCTTAAAAAATCTAAAATGAAAAATGGTAAATGCTAAACCGTAACCAAAGCACTCATAACGCATATGCCATAATTTCATTAACTTTTATTTAAACTGTATTCTCTCATAAATAGACGGCAGGCGTCCAACCAAGTCCCCCACTTGCTAAGGTGGAGGGTGCCTTGCGGGTTAGCATGTAAATAGATAAATACCTATGACTACACAGATATCATTGTTTCATCCATCACCCCATTTCAAGCTTTATATTGTATTCACTCGTTCTTCTTGTTCTCTGCAACATTCAGTGTAAATATTTATGGTTTTTACATTTATTTATCTCTTATAAATTCAATTTAATTTTAAATGGTTTCGTCGTAGGATAATATTTTGGTAATGCATTCATTGAAGCATGTCCTTCTCTGTGAACTGTTTTTGAATAGATAATAGCATGTGACCAAAGAACAATTTAGCGATTTGTTGGGATCAGTTATCAGACGAAATGGCTCAAGTTGATAATTCGGGATTTTGAGGACTTCATCAGTAGAAAATGAGAGAGAATATCTTTGTTTCTTTATCGGTCAAATTATCAACTTTTGCTATGCTTAAACTGTGATTATTTACTTCTAATTTGTTCTTGTTTCTGTTTTACTTCTTGTTTACGTCTGCTGTCGTATTCCTGCACTTAGCAACCATTTCTCCCTGTCATAACACTCTTCATCTCTCGTTCCCCATGTTTACATTTTTCTCGGTATTCCCTTTATCCAAGTCACCCTTGGTCTTCTTCTTAAGATCTTCAATCCGATGTTAGCTGGAGCCATTCTGGTGTCATCATTCCCATTAGCATGGTCAATTCAGAGTAGACGCTCCCTTTCCACCTTGTCGACTTTATCTTTTTCCATTTCCATCAACTTCATTATTGTATCATCTCTAATATTGTCAGCCCTATTCTTTCTGCAACTCCTCCTTATGTAATCTCTCTCAACTGTCAATAACCAATATATGTTATCTCCATTATTTTCCCATATCTCTGCTCTTTATTTTATCACATTTTTCACCACTCATTGTTTTACATATTCTATGTTCATTTTTTCTGCCGATATGTTGGTCCCATAAAATAGAATTTAGAGCTTTTATGATAGTTCTTCCTTTCATTATTATGCAGCTAATCTTACGGTTACTACTTCCACTTTTATCTAACACTAGCGGCGACGCTCGGGAAGTGCAGTACCAAGAGAAGTGGGAAACTTGGGACTTGGAATTCGTGTTCTCATAGCAGGATTTTCAGGGAAGTGAACATTGAAGGTAAAGTGGCGGTCCCAACCACCTATTGCAGCCCACGCTTGACTCAAAATGAAATAAGACGGTGAGAGGTAGACGCCGAACGACGGAAAAAACGATTTCCCTATACTGCTCACGGGATCAGCTGACACCCCTCTCCACAGCACTGATCAATATGTGTGTCCGTACTTTCGTGGATCAAAAACGTCGTGTTACAGCATGCCCCAGCGGAAAAGTTTACGCCGAGGGGATTAGTAGTCAAATGTAGTATCCTTTATCTTATCCTTATCCTTACGGCAGGATGTCAAACCGTAAAAGTTGCATGGCGTGACGTAACAAACGAAAATTTAAAAAATGACTCAAAAGACGCATCAAACACGACAACAAATAGCACTGCGGGGTTTGGGAGCATGAAATACATCTGTGATAACTTTGGTTGCAATCCCTCCAGCCACATGGAAATGAATTGCGGACAGACAAACAGGCATCCTCTTTCATACATATCGATCACTCTTGAGTACTTTGCTGTTGTGGTTCCTTTTACGCACTCGTTTTCAAGAGGTAGATCTCGTATTTCATTATTTCCACATGTATAAGACACGGTCTCATGCGTTATTTTGTGGAATTGCTTCATTATTGCTTCAATATTTTACATTGTACTGACAAGGGGAGAAAAATGGACTTTTAAGAACAGTTTGAGATTGTGAATTGCCCCACTAAACTCCGTAATGACCATATGTTCCCCTCTCAGTCACCTTTACTTAAGGTCACACTACCATCCCCCTACGACCCTCAACCTTGATTCCCTTATATCTTTTAAACCTTTTGAGAACCCCTCCTCCCTTTATCTCTTTTCCTTGTCGTTTATCTCATGCAAGCCAACCCAAGGCCCAAAAAACAGCTTTACCCGTCATCCATGTTTCTTCCCACCCCCTTCCCCTTTTTCGGTCCCCCCCCCCCCCATTCCACCCACGATTACCTATTTAAGAGCATGACACCCATCCAATTGTACCTGATGATAACACTAGATGTTGAAACCCGGGTCGTGCTATTTAAAATAAAGTGTGGAATAAAACAAAGTTATTTTATTTTATTCAATAATTTCCACTTATATATTTTACTTATGAAGCTAATACCGAAAATATCTAAAGATGTGATTAACTTTTGTGTGGTGCACGCGTTGAATATCCCCCTATATTCGTGAAGTCTGTCGTGAAGTGCGTTCGTCTGATTAGCACTTTTGGCGATGTAAATTTTATTCCGGTGAAAGGAAGAGAGATGACATGGGTGGGTAGGATCTTGAGCGGAAGGCTTCGGAGGAGAAAGGAGTTCCGACTAACGAGCTGTGTCATGAAAGGAGGCAGAAGATGCAAAATAAAATTCTAATTTAAATATTGATGATGAAAGGGATGGATGGAGCGGTTATTTAGGAAATAAAAATAGCTAATGAGTAGGTAACTCTTATATTTGTCTCATTGTGTCATGCAGTCATGTAATTTATGTAGTGCGATAAAAAATCCAGGACTTCTTGAAATATCACATAATCTACGGATATTTGTCTCTCAAAAAAACTTTAAGTTCTCTTTTGCTTCCCATTCCTTATTCGAAGTGCAAAACGCAATGATAATTGGTTAATTACTCGATTTAATTCTGAACGAGGCAGTAAACAAATCATCATATCCATATTAAGAGGAAATTTTAATGAATATGCCAAAAATTTGGTCTTTAATGAATGAAAAATTTTAACTCAACTAAATCAACGCTGCATCACAGGCCAGGAGTTCTAAAAGAACCCAAAATAATATAAGCACCGGTTTATGCTGTTTTACCCGGGCTGAGGTGATGCATCCTGTGGTATCGTTAACGCTGCAGTTGGTTAGATTCTTGCTGTTTCATTTTAGTTGAAAACAATGCTTTTAGGCCTGATGGACAGGGGTAGAAGCTTGGAGAGCCATCAAACGTGCATTGAGACCGATGGGAAGGAATCTTAAATCACGAATCCTTTTATTGATCTCTTTTCGAATTCCTGGGAAAATTTTCTCCCCTCCCTGAACTGAATATGTGATGACGGGAAGTTTCAACGGTTGAAAGAGATGGAAATGAGTGATGAAAAGATAGTAAATCATGAATGAATCCACTACATTACCTTAAGTGTTATAGCCAAGCAGTAGATGATCATACCACTGAGTTTTAGTAGAGTGAAGGATTTCATCAAGCTTCTCTAAAATTTGTGACGGAATAAACGTCTAGGTGCTCGCATGTTCCCGATCACAGCAAATATTTTCATAAAGTTTATTGTAACCGGGAATCGTGATTTTTTTGCATTATTTTGCTATCAAATGGAAAATAAAACTATTCTTTCTGTGGAGTCTAGGCTTTTATATTTCATATGGGGTCAATCAGTATGTATTCAGTATTCATGTATCGTCAAATTCCTAGGCATTTAATTGAGTATAGACAACGTTTCTTCAGTCTGCTCGGGATGAGGGTTGACGACGCTTGGGTTTCATTAAGGGTATTTCGGGAGAGTATCATTCGGGACTAACAACGCTGACCTTTCCACTCGCCGAACCATCGCTTACATTATATCAGATTACGAACTTTCGGCGAATTCTTAACGAGCACCCTACGACACCAGTTTCCTACTTAATGTGTTTCTTTGATATAACTAGCCTTTTTTTTAATTTATTGCTTGCACCAAGGGAGGAATAAGTTTTACGCGTGTATTTGGCTCATGATATAGGTTGAATTTTTCGTTTTTCTACCACTCTTGCAGCTCAATAAATGAGCTTTAGCATCGTGAGGCGAGTGTGCCTAATTTCAAAGTCAGATTGGACACTAATTTTGCGATAGATGACTACGTCGTCAGCAACTAAATGTGTAATATTTCAGCTGATTTGAGAGCAGAGGTCGTATGTGTATACAATAAACAAAAGGAGGGCGATTTCGCAACCTTGTAGGACAACAGATGTCAATCAAATTATATCATAACTAATTCCATCAAGAACTACTATTTGCTCACTATCACTCAGGAATTGGCATATACAGTTTTCAACTGTTTCGTTTAGCGCGCATGACTGTTTTCATCCGAGCTATTGAACGATGGATATGGTTCTTAGCGGTACGACGAAAAGAATGCGGTGAAAAGATGAAACACCTCGTGACATTGTCTAGAAGGTGCTTATGTAAACCAAGTTAGTTAATGAAATATAAAGCCATACAACTGATCTCCCATATAACTCTCCTTCATATCTATTTTAAGGGTCTATTTTCCCCTACCTTTTTCCCCACTGTAATATGTTGTCTGTTCAGATGCAACTTCTGGGTTCTTATGGCATTTATTATTTATTTTTTAAGTATACTGAATGAATATTAAGGTTGTTTTGATGCAGAAAACTCTTCATAAGCTATAAGTTAGGATACTAACGTAAATAAACAACTGGAAAAAATATAAAATATCATGTATTTGTGATGGAAACTTTCGGTATGTGTAATAATCAGACCCCGTTGAATTCATGTTTTCGTGTCATTTTAGGATTATTTATTTTTATGTTTTGCGACTTGTTTTATGCGTAGTAATTCATGCTCGTCGGGAACCAATTTATGACATTTATGGTATTATATCTGCTGATTTGAATAAATCATGTTTATTTTAGTTTCTATGTATCAAGCTTTTGTTATTGATTTTCTTTCGGTTTTTGTACTAACTAGTGAAAAGGCGTAATTACTAGAATTATTGCTTTCTACGTATTTATTTGTTCTTACTGCATATTTTCATGTTGTGTAACTCATGGATATTTTTTGTGAAAAAATTGTGTATCTGTATAATGCCAAATATGTAGTGCTGCAATTTTAAAAGGTGGATGAATACCACACGTATCGCATAACCCAATCCTTTTATTCGAAACGATAGATTCATGATGATCTAAGGGATGCCAGGACAATTACTTTGATAAAGACAAGCCAGGTGGCGTTCCCAGGTGGTAGGATTTCTATATGGGTCGGAATTGCTCCCTTAAACTATTTGAATTGATTTCGTGCCTTGGAAATATAATCAAATATAGCAGCGATGAATGTCGGAATGAGTTTTTTCCACTCCTCTTTTCTGATAAATCACCGGTTGGTGCAATAGCTAAAGTAAGATTTTTCGTGGAAAGGTTCATGACATTTTTTTTCCGTACATGTGAATTTTTTTCATGGGCTGATAAAGCGCACTATAGAGGAGGATCACCGCGATCAATTATGACAAAAGGGATTTTGATTTAATATTTCTACGTTAGTTCATATCGGATTCTGTAAAGGATTCTTAGTTTTAATTCAATGCAATTGATAAAAGAAATATTTGGTTTTTCTCATTAAATTTCTTGATTTTTTTAAATCCTTAATCAAACTTCAAGTCTACTCGTTGAATATTTTGTCGGATATTGGATTGGATTTGCAACTGCAAAAATAATTTGTAATAACTGATCTCATTTGTATTGATTGTACCTCTAAACTTTAAAAATTATAAGGTTTTAAAATTAAATATTCATTTCCTAAACACCGGAAAATAAGTCTATTTCTATAGATTAACTAAATCTCAAGACTTTTTAATTAAATACGGTTGAGATATATTTTCATCGATGTCTAACGGTTCATTCAGTAACATTTCATAGTATTTCAAACAAACTTATCTGTATTAATAAGGTTTGTTTTAAGTAATCGTGGACCATACCTTTTCCGACAAACACTGTTAATGAGCCATTACATATTTCACCAGCTTGTATCAAGTAGTTTTTCTCTAATCCACATTAACTAGTCCTATTCCATTGCATTATTTCCGAGCAAACTTTCCTCAACTTCTAATTTCATCATTGGTCACCTCTCATTACTTTGTTTTTCGGCCGCTTAATCCACCGTCTTCAAAAGTCACTGCGTGGATTGTAAATTGTGAATTGTACATTATTATTTTAAGTATGAACATATTATTTGCCATCTCGCTGGAATCTTTGGATTTTGTAGGGGATTAATATTGCTTCAGGGGATTAGCATTTCCCTATATGGAACTGTATGCCATTGTTATTGTTGTTAATGCAAAGGAAAACATATTCTTAGGCTCACTAAGTTCCACAGTACCGATTGAAATAGCTTTTAAAACACATGAATACCGGTCTTGTGTATATTTATTGGCCGGCTAGAAAAATGCTAGCCGATTTGACGATGGCAGGCTTTCGAGTTAAAAATCGTTATGCCAAATTTTAGTATATTTTCTCATTTATTAAATAGTAGTGTATTTAATATTATTTATTAAATAGGATATATTTTATATTTCTACCCTGTCTTATAAGCATTAAGGCACCTACCATAGTAGAGGAAAATGATGGTCCCTTTACGTAACATTATTCTCGCATAAAATGCAAAGGTAACAGAGAGAGGGAAAGGAATATGTTCACACTGAAGTAAAAATATACAATTCCCCACAGAATAAATTTGGATTTCGACCGAGTTTGCCGTGTAACAACGTAACCTTCAGCTTACAATGATGGAAGTTGATTATTTAAACTCGGATGGAAAAATTCGTATTATTATTTCAAGTTTCCCGTAGCTGACAATAGTATTTACACGAAAACGGGGCCACCAAAGTGCCGAAATTGGCCAGAATTATCCCCACTATTCCGAATCTTAAAGCGAATAAAAATGAATACATCTCCTTTAACAGTTTTCTTGATGAATCTACTTCCCCATATCTTCTATTTATCGCTTTCCTTTTCATTATGGCCGACATAAAGCGACCTAATCTCGTTAATCATGTTATTTTACGAGTTAAAACGCTCGCTTATGGGCGACTGACATCGTGAATCAAGATTTTCTCTCTCTTTTTCCATCTTGGGCTTCCATTGTGGTCACCATTGATATTAATAAAGGCAAAACTTTTTTTTAACCGTTGTAATTAGCCTTAAATCACCGAAAAGGGTGTCGGTAATGAAATTGCTGGGACAGCTGTAATCCCAAGAGATAACGCGTTTTATGGCGGGAGCGCCAAAGAGATGAGTCCTCTTTGAAGGAGGAAGCATGAGATACACGCATCCCGCATGCAGCTATAAGCGTCGAGTCGGGAAAAAAACGCTAATCCGATGCCGCGCTATGCGCCCATGTGCCCAGCCTTTGGATATCTTTGGCTCAGTGTGAAGTTGAGTTATAGGCATGGAAATGGAAATATTATGTTTATGTTGTATTTTACAAATAACACGACTTTAGCCTTCACTCAGTAGGTTTTTCACGCCCCCCTTCTCGTGTGGGCGTTTTCCTGCAGTGGGTTTTTTCGCTGAAGGATACTACACCCTTATCCTCATGTTTTTTCCCACAAACAGAAATATTTTTTACACAAAATGTCCACATACAGTTGTTTGTATTTTTGACATTTCAAAAATATTGTATTTTGTATAGCCTTTGTATTGTAAACGTTTGTCTATTATTTTTAATATGTTTGCATTGACGCTATGGAGGGGTTAGGTGGAAGAGGGGACTTATTAGTCTCAACTTCGCCCGAATAAAGATATTTCATTATTATTATTATGGTTTGAGATTACCCATAAAGTTCACAAATATTGTTTAAAGTTAATACGCAAAGCCAATACAGTAATTACTCATAAATTTTGAAATTTTACACTTCATCATTAAGGGTTCAACTATATATAAATGCAACCCACGAGCTGCCTCAACAGGCGTATGGCGGGAGGTGTTAGATCACCGTTAATATACTAAACGGAAATGCTCTAACCAAGTTTCACCCGTTATTTATCAAAGTCCTTCAATGTTCGGGGGGGAAACTGAATCCGGTAGGGAAAAATCTCTCCTAATTTAGCGTTTACGTCAGACCAAGAGTTATAGCGAGGTTCTAATATGACGTTCTCCGTATCTTGTGTGCATCTATCTGAGAAACTGAAAAACACGCATAAAATTATATCACCAGTATATTCCAGTATATTTAAATTAAAAAATATGTTAAAAAAGATTGTAAAAAATAAGGAAAATGTTTTTAGTGCATTTTTAAAAATTGATTTATATTTGAAAAACTAACGTTTTTAATTCACTCCAAGATTCAAGAAATTCTTTATGATGATGCAAAAACCATGCGTGATGTCACTGGTGACATGCGTTACGTCATAATGCAGTTCAATATTACAAAGATGAATTTCCCAATTTCATTTCATTATCTTAATTATTTTATTATTAAGAAGGACTAATTAATTTCTTAATTATTTTCCAGTTGCTACGTTTATTTTTAGTTACAGAAAAAGTTCCATAAGCTTTTTAGCCTAAACTTTTCGTTTGTCCAAAAGTATTAGTCCTGGGTTGCTATGATTAAATAAATGCAATTAACCTATAGGAGGTCCTTCGCATTCTGAAATTTTTGCCGATTTATCCTAAATTCCTCCCTTTTATTTAAAACTTAAGTCCAAGTCATTCCCTCACCAAACCATCTCCTTGAAAGAGGGGCCTGGCTCGGGGTCGGGACTTGCCACGCATCTCTGGTGATCAGCTGCCTTTATAATCTCGTTAACCACCATTGTACACCGTTTCCGCGACCCCCCCCCCTCATCACCCCCCTCTTACGGACGAAATGATCAAATGAAAGCAAATGCCACACTTCCACCGTTCTTCTTTTTTTCGTTCATTACGCATCTCATCTCTGGTTTCCCATCCAACCTTTTCCCGTTTCCTAAACCACTTGTTTTAGGAAACGGGAACCTTTTCTGGTCCGTCTTAGCTGTCTGATCTTTTCGGGACCTTTCTCCTTTATAACAGCCATCTCTTTATCCTATGATAGGAATTGACTACCGTTACTTAATTACAGTAAGAAATTGTTACTCAGTAATAGAAGCACGGATTAAATGGATAAATTTCGTATTTAAATCCGCAGTGAGTATCAGAAATCTTTAGAATTTTAACCTGAGTTAACTGCCACGAATAATGAAATATCAGAGATTATAAATCGTGTCTTTGTGCGATTGCTGCAACGCACATGATATTTCTCTCACTCTCCGTAAAAGTTAATCTCGATAGGATATGTATTCGTTTCATTGTCAGTCAGAAATTGCCAGCATTATATTCACCTTAATGTATTCTACCGATTTAGGTGAGTGTGCGTGGAATATTTTAAGAGTATTCTGGCAGTCTCGCCTTTCTGCATGGACTTTCCTCCTACATACTGAAATGGTGTTTCTACCTATCATATCATTAAAAAAATACTATTCTTTACCTTCCTCTCTCCAAGTTACCCAACTCCTACTAACGCCGTATTGAACATCCCATCCACGATTTTTTTCACGGAAAATTGCGTTAGGTGAAATTCTTCTCTCTCTGAAATAGGTATAGATGGCGCCATTCTGCTCTCACCCATTAATCATTTTTTCGTAGTTATATAAAATTGCTATTATTTTTAATATGTATCTTGAGTTAGGTGATAAAATATACGAACTTTCACTCAACGGGATTTTTTTTGTGATTCATGGGATGTGCAGTGTACAGGGAACCATGAACTTTCTAAAAATGTTTTATCCATTATCAACATTGAAACTCGAAGAACGTCTTTAAGAGACACGGAGTCTCCGGCTTATATACTCTATTCATTTTATCTCTGCGGGTGAGCTGGTGTGGCCAAAGCAAGTGGAGATGAGGGGAGCGAATGTTTCTCGACATGTGACTTTGCCTTTGCCAATCAGCAAACAGTAGGCGTGGCGTCAGTGAGTCGCTCTCAGACCTCCGCCGAGTGAACATCGTGAATCTGCTCGTGGAGCTGTGTTGCCAAACCTTACGCATTCTCCTTGTAAGTATGCATTCCACCAACGGTGTCTCATTCAGCTGACAATGTCATGGGCTTCTGTGAAAGGATTATCCCCGATGCCTTTCAAATGAGTGGGCATATTGTCTCTGCGCCGGGGCCAAATTACCTGTGGCCACCCATGACTCACACGTTTTCAGTGACAAAGCAGGGCGGCCATGTACATTTGGCAACGTTATGTTCGCTCCTCCTCTCTCTCCCTCGGTACAACCCATAGAGCATCTAGATTCTCTATGGTACAACCCCTCCCCTATCAGCAAAGCCGTCCGAGAGTTTCCGGGCTCTCACGAAAGCTCACCCGCAGACATAAAGTGAATAGACTATAGTCGGACGAAGCTCGAAGCAGAGTGACGGAGAAATTCTTTTTTTTTTTTCTTGACGAGGCCAAGAGAGGAGACCGAGGGTTGGAGTTTGGGTTTGCGGAGGTGTGTGTGGGGGAGAAAGTGGTCTGGAGAAGGATGGATGGTTGAGTGGCGGGAGCGGAGAGAGAGAGAGGAAGAGAAGTGTGGAATGGGAGGAGAGGCACAGTGCCTCCTGGAGACGGAAGTGATTGTTCAAAAAAATAATGTCTCGGACGACCGAGTGAAGGGGGCGGAAGGAGAAAGAAAATAAGGGAAGGAAAGGGGTTGCGATCAAAAATGCTTTTTAATCTCTCTCTCTCACTCGGGCGAGAGAGGGTGGAGGATTTGTGAAAGTGTCTGTGACGTCACAAATCTCAATAGGGTGGTTTCCTATTATTTTTTTATTGGCGAAATCGAAAATTATTACTCCTGGAGTACGTATTTCACGCGTTTAGATTTTTATATGATGATATCTATTTTTCACGATTAAATGAAAAGTGAAAATTTTCAAGCGCGCGAAAACGCGACGGCTAAGTATGAATGCCGGAAAAACTCCGTGTGACGTCGTTTTGGTTCCCGCTGCCGCAAGTGAGGTGACCTTGGGGAGAGACTTTGAGCACTGATTCGACGCAGGATGCTAGCAGGCAGCAGAGTACCATGCTAGCTGGTAGTGCTCGGCTTAAATAAGGATTATTAATACCTTATCAAACGAAGAAAACTTTCCGACCTAAGCCAGTTTTAATGGGTGATTATCAATACATGTTCCCCTGAGCTCTGTGCATCATGCATGTATTGGTAAACTCAGGCGATGTAAAACTCCTATCTACTCATATAGAAACTAGGTCCCTGTGACGTCACGTGGAGTGGCATCGCATGGGCGCCAATCTGGCCTTTTTCAAATGAGGTTAAAATTGACCATTAACATTTGTCTACACTGGGATTTCTAAAACCAAATAATTTGTATATAATGAATACACTAATGGTGGGTAACAAATTGTTAGAATACGTTATTAACAAAATAAGCAGCGCCTGGGTGGAATTCGAATAGGCGTTGCCAAGGTATTGTTTATGTTGATGTAACTGTTTCTCTTGTTCGCAGTGGATGTGTACGTTATAACCTCTTATAGATAAAAAGTGTTTGTTGTGCGGCCTTGGGATATAGAAGACGAATAAAATAGTTTTTTGTAACGAAGACGTAAAGAAGACTTTTTTTCGTTTTTGACAGATTATGAGACTTAAACACTAAGTGTTGATGCGAAGCGAAGTTTTCTTTTGATGGTGTGAACGGCGAATACGTTTGAGGTTAGAAGAAGTGAACCCCATAATTGTTCTTTGTAAGTTCGGAATCATCAAAAATGGCGGAAGAAAAGAAGACGTGTATCCCAATACTCGACAGCGATAATTACGATGTATGGGCTGTAAGAATTGAAGCTTTTTTAATGAAGAAAGATTGTTGGGAAGCGGTAAAAGGTTTCCATCCATGCATAGCATTCGGCAGTGATGGAAACGAGATAGAAATGGAAGACGAAACCCAACTCCCACCACAAGAGGTTAGGCGCCGTCAGCGACAAAATCAACAGGCCAGAGCCATTATCATACAATACGTAGATGATTCATTTTTGGATGATATCGTGGGACTGGACCTAGCGAAGGATATGTGGGAGGCATTAAGAGACATGTGCACCACTTACGACGTGTTCCAGGAGATAATGTTCCTAAAGGAAATGGTAAATACCGAAAAAACGGAAGACCTTTCCATGATGGAGTACATGAGCAAGATCCAGAATTACAACCGTAAAATTACTAAGTGTGGCATTAATCTCCCGGATAGAGCACTGGCTGCGTTCTACCTCATGGGTCTGCCTCGAGAAAAATATGCTGGGTTTATACGAAGTATTTACAGAACAAATGAAGGAGACATAACATCCAAATATGTTAAGTCCCAACTCCTGCTAGAAGAGAAGAGAATGAAAAATGAGGATTGCGGGAAGACAGAAGAACACAAGGTTCTCAAGGTAAAGAAGAAGCCAAACAGACCTAAAGTAAGCAGTGAAAATAAATCACAAAATGCTCCAAAGAAACCTATTGGGAGGAGATACATTTGTTTCACATGTGGAAAGGAGGGGCATACTGCAAGATTTTGTCCTGCCATACAGAAGCAAGATGAAGAAGAGAAGAAGTCAACAGCCATCGTGTCCAGGGAATTCGTGTCGCTCTGCGCGAAGAGGAAAGTACCTGACGGCCAGGGAGTGTGGTTATTGGACTGTGGTGCTTCAGATCACATGTGCCCACGAAGAGAACTATTTCACCACCTTGAACCAATGGAAGGAGAAGTAGAGGTTGGTGACGACGCCCCTTTAAGAATTGAAGGCAAGGGAAGTGTGATGCTGAAAATATCGGACGAATGCGGAGGTAAAGATGTGGAACTTAAGGAAGTTCTCTATATACCAGCACTACAAGCCTAATTTCGCTAGGGCAAATCGAGGAGAAAGGTTGCAAGATAGAGACCTTCAACGGCGTAGCAAATATCTATCTTAGGGAGAAACTAATTCTCAGGGCAGTAAGAGTCGCTCGACTTTACTATGTGTCGACTGTGGGAGGCATCAGTATACGGGAGATTAGTGAAGAATTTAACAATATGGGGAAGAAGGCTTCCAGAGTTTCTTTTGCAAAGAGGCACACACACCTTGAACCAATGGACCGGGAGAAGAGGTTGGCTGAAGTAGAAAAGCTGGAGACATCGCTTCAGGAGGCAGAGAAAGAGGCCAGCGATTGGAAAAGGAAAGCAGAAGTTAGTAGGGCAATATCAGCGGCTGACCAGGCTGAAACGGATGCCTTCAAAAGTCGTTTGTCCACAGTAATGGCCAAGGGTGACCAGCTAATGCAATTCCTCAATGAGTGTTTGAAGAGCAAAGATAGTAATATTAAGGAGAAAGAATTAGAAATGAAGGCAATGGCAGAAGAACATAGGAAAGAAGAGAAAAATTTAACGATGCAGCTGATGAAAGAGCAGGCAAAAGTCAATAATTTGGAAGATACACTGGAGAAGAAAAATATGATGGTAGAAAAGTTACAAGAAGCCCTTCATAGCATGCATTTTTCTCAAGGCTCAAATGATAACTCACTGGTAATTGCCGCAATGAGATCCGGAAATTTCAAGTCCTCGGAGTTCACTTTAAGAGCCATGATGCAGGCTGCTGAGGCTGAAAAGCTCCGATTAATGGAATTGATGGCTGTATTGAATAAACGCCTGAAGGAAGAGCAATCACAGATAGACTACGCCTTGAAACAACTGGAGATGGAAAAACGAAAGCAGGAGAAGACGATGACTTGGGAGGAGCTCGAGGCGAGAGGTGGAGAGCCAGAGGAGGTGACACCCATCCAGGGGCCAGGGGAGGTAATCATCGCCTGTGAAAATGAGCCTGCCTATGAAGGAGTAGCGGAAGGTGGTCTACCACATAGGTCTCAGAGACAGAGGAATCCCAAGACCTGTCCCTGCTGCAGAAGGTCCAGATAGCAACATTCCGGAGGATGCAGAGGAGGCACTGAGTGGACCAGATGCGGAGAAGTGTCATTATATCATATATCAAGAAGTATTATTAAATATGATTATATGTCATATATCAAGAAGTATCATTATATCAGGGAGATAGTAAAAACAGTGGAGGTTTCATTCCAGTTAGTCAGATCAAAAGATAATGTCGCTGATATGTTGACAAAGCCACTGTAAGGAACTAAGGCAAAAGAATTTTTTAATATGTTAAATCTAAAGGAGTGCTAAGAAATTTATATTTCAAATTATTATTTTGTCAATCCCGAGGGGAGGTGTTAGAATACTTTATTAACAAAATAAGCAGCGCCTGGGTGGAATTCGAATAGGCGTTGCCAAGGTATTGTTTATGTTGATGTAACTGTTTCTCTTGTTCGCAGTGGATGTGTACGTTATAACCTCTTATAGATAAAAAGTGTTTGTTGTGCGGCCTTGGGATATAGAAGACGAATAAAATAGTTTTTTGTAACGAAGACGTAAAGAAGACTTTTTTTCGTTTTTGACACAAATCGCAATCAATGCCTTTCGTTTTCTTTGATGAAGGAAACTACCCTATATTGGTCTAGGTGAGCAAAATAAATTATGAATTTTGACTCCAAAAAAATTCAAATTTAGAGATAAAAACGGATACTTTTGAGATGTAAATACGCAACCCTGGTAACATTTCACTGGAAAATTATTTGTTGGTACGACGCGTTTCAAAGTGAGAATGACGCCTCAGCGTCGAAACGCGTGTTACCAATAAATAATTTTCCAGTGAAAAGTTACCAAGGTTGTGAATTTTCATTTCAACATGGATTTTCACAAAGTAAATGCCGAATCAATTGATTTCTGATATTTTATTTGGAATTCGTAATGATAGAGCCTTTTAAAGCGTAGGCAAAATTTTGAAGAGGAGAGAAAGATGCTTTGTAACAAACGAGACAAGGTCCCGACCATTTTGTTGTGTGTATTATGGAGACTCAGTCACAGTGCATAGTGGGAGTGTTAAATCATCGCCATAATTTCCATTTTTATATAGGTATACAGGAATAAATTTGCCAAATACTTCATGTCAGCTGCGTTTCTCACGATTTTATGTGCCAGAAAAGATTCCTGTGGAAGGATTGTGCTTGAATTTATTCGGAACCATTCCCTTAGCACTTAATTCCGAATGGTTTATTCCGTTTGGTTGCATTGCGGTCGGAATTTGTTTTTTTTTTTAAGTTTCATTCCGACGACTCACCACAACAGCTCATGTCGTTATCTTAATAAAAGTTTACAAGCACAAAAAAATCCTTTCTCAACCTTTTGGAGTGAAAACCGATCGGAATAATTCTGAAGTGTGAATAGAGACGCTTTCTTCTGAGGAATAGTAAGTACATTAGAACCTTCATTGCTTATGATAAATTTTTGAAAACTCTCAGCCTATTGGTGATGGCACTGGTCGCAGTATTTTCGTGCTACCTACATATTCAAGTCACAATTTCTCACGCAAGATAGGCAAATGATTGGGGAAGGATTTTGTTTTCCTAAGTTAAAGGAATAGGATGGTTTTTTTTCTATCGCATGAGTCAAAAATGAGCGGAAAGATGGAGGATATTAAAAAAAATGTTTTGGGATATTTATTTATTTAATCCAAAAACAGCACGAGGCCAATTACAGAGGACTAAAATAACAGGAGAAACGATTTCATAAAATTAATCAACGTAACCAATAATTAACAAAAAATATTCAACAGTATTTACAAATAAATAACAAAGAATAGTAAATTTCATCGGGTGGTGCGAGGAATAGGGGGAAAATTACGATAGCGGTGGTGCAAGTTGGGTGAGGGATGAAAAAAGGATCAAAATTTGGAACACATTTGGCATAGGAGTTAATGGAAGAAGAGAGTCTGAATAGAAAAGAACGTTTAGAAACAGAAAGGCGTGGGGTGAAGCAATGAAATAGGTCACTCGACCTCGTCGTGCGCGAAGGAACACGAAGCGGAAAAAAAAGATATCAAAAAAGAGGAACTAAATACAGATCGCGGACGAATGCATGAGGAAGTAATTAAAGAAATGGAGGGAATAAGGGTTGGACTTTATTTTCCGAGAATCTTGGCGGTCGTGGACTTTCAGTAAGAAAGACGAAGCTCCAACGGGTAAAAAAGGAGGTGATTAAGACAAGTTGTGGTAGCGGTCTGAAAATTAATTTCTTATTTTCTTCTTTAGTCCTTCCTTTTTTTGCTTCACAGGCTTATTTTAGCCGTACCGATTTTCTGTCATCTCATCCGGACTTTTCTCCCTATCTCCACACACACACACAACGATGGTCCCATCTTATAATCTCTTCTCTCCCTTGCTTTACTGGTGAAATGGTTTCATCGATCCAGAACGGATATCTTGCTAGGATGGTGTGCTTACTCAGACTCAAGACAAAGACGCACACGTTTTCATCAAACTCTCTGAAATTTTATTTTCCGTGTAACACTACGGACCGCCATTGAATGTTCAAAATCACATCCGACGCCAAATGACAACTCAGGTTCATAAATGTTTCTATTTCTTGGAAGAGCTTGGCAGAATCAAGTTTATCACACACTTAATCATTGGCAATTGTGTCAATGAGTTGTCCCATCTTTTTTAATCATCAGGTGTAAAGGCAAATCTATTAACTAAGTATTTCTTACATACTTACCTTCCTACATTAAATGCTTCTTAATTTTTGATCACTACATCTAGTGCATCATCTATAAATATATGTATTTTCCATGCACCTGGGAAGTTTGGATTAAGTATTTGTTTGGGCGTTGAAATAGTAGCTTTCAAATTCTCCTTCATGGTATCAACAAATATTTTTTGATGTTTTAGTAATATCACCTTAAGGGTTGCGTGCTAAAGCCAAATTTATGTTTGAAAACTTGTTTCAATTTGACAAATTTTATTGGACTAAAATTAGAGAAATTTCTACAATTCAATGAAACTGAATTATAACGACGTTAAAGAACTTGAGGTATCTTTATTTTACCGACGAGCCGAGATTTAAACGCAGACATTATAAAAGTACATTAAAAAATAAAAATTGTTTTTTTTAATTAGGCTGTGAGTTAAATATCGAGATCCGCATTACTTAATCAGTCAAAAAAGTGTAAATTCCATACCTATATTAAAATGAGCTGTCGCAACTACTCCAGAGCAATAGAAGAACAAAGTTAATTGTGCATTACTATAGAAATGAAATACCTGTGTAAACATGAGATTCAAGGAATAGTATGGATGTTAAGGATGGATAAGGAGTAGATGGATGCTACTCATTTGTGATTTCTCAACCAAGTAAAATGCAGAAGGATTCAGAATAATGTGGGGAAAGCAGAAACAAAAAGGTATTGGGTCCCATTTCTTTGCATCCGAAGTTTGGTCCTTTAAAAAAGAAAAACTTCATTCATTCCTCAACTTTTCCGTCCGTTCATCGCTTTGTTCTCTTACGTGATCCGGAGCGCTTCTTTCGCATGCTTTTTTTATTCTTCCGTTTCCGTCGAGTGCTCAAACACAATTTCTATGGGAGCATACGGGGCTTAACGTGCTCACATTCAAATTCCTAAGTACACTGGAAAGTTTCCGGTTGAGAAAATCTCTCATAATAATCACTCTTTCTTTAGTAGCTTGCTCTTTATGAAAACTGTCATTCAAAATTTTCCCCCCTCTGTTTTTAGAAGGTTAACATGGAAGCGGACATGGAGTTAATTACCTTGAAAAGCTTCTGAGGCTTTGTTGAAACGTTATTTTGAGTATTAAGATAGACATATTCAAGATTTCTTCTTAGGGAGTTCTCGATGTCCTACTACACTGAAAGTTCTCGATGTAAATAAAATTAATTCCTTGTCGGGCCTTACGACACGAATAGTTGGATAAGTAACTTTTAACACAGTATTTTTTTCTTTTCACATCCACGGAAGTGTTATGCATACATACGTTACATACGATTTACAAGTATTGTTACTCAATCTGTTTATCTGGCCTTACTTGCGTGTTTAATGATTAGGCACAACTGATTGTTTTATTGATGTTAACGCCGAAGCTGCTGTTATCTTTCATTGGTGACTTTTTACTAAAAGACCTATTTTTTTTACAAATGCTGACGTAAATTGCACCTCAGTATCACGAGGAATCATTAATGTGCGCAAATGTATCTATTGAAATAAAAATTGTAACGCTGGGAAGTAAAAATATCTTGTTGCTCAAAGATCCTATATCCGTTAAAAATTTGGTGATGTATAGCAAATTAAACCGGAGGAAATCTCGAGAAGGAATGTCTCAAACTGTGTGATATTTCACCTCAATGTTTAGTCGGTCGTAATGTTTGGAAATGCAAGAAAACGATTAAGATGCAGATGATAAACCGTAATATATCACGCTTATAGAAAAGGATTTGAAGTTGGAAATGAACGTTATGAATAAAAAAAGGCAGTCGTGGGACTGGCCGACAGAAGTGAAAACTGAAATCATTATAATCCATTTATTTTTTACATAGATTTAATATTATTAAAGTACTAATTTTTCAAGTAATGCTCATTTTTCAACAAATATTTAAATTATTTTTTTCAGAAAACTGTTTATTATTAAATAAATATTAAAAACACGATGTGTATGAATAGGAAGTAACATCATTTATATATTAAAATATAATATGCTTTTATTTCTTTGCCGTACAAAATTTTTAGATCTATAATTTATGTTACAATGTAATATGCTTTTATTGCACTATTTTACAATATTTTTAAAACTAGTTTACATAAAACATTTTATACTTCTGAAAAGTTAACTTTCATGTACAGTTTGAACAACACTTTCACTATCTTGACGACCAGCACCATCATCATCAATTTGTAAAACTGATACAATAGGTTTATGGTAGCTAAAATAATAAATGAACAATTTTGATTCAAATCTATTTAAATGTCTTGTAAAGACCGAATCTATTGTCGTTTTATATTTCGCAGTACTGAGATTGCGATCCTTTGAAATTTTTAAACCGAATTCATTATTCAAAAATTCAATTAATGATATATTTTTATCGTCTGCAAAGTTTATGTTGAAATCTCCACTCCAAATCATTAGCAAATCATCGAATCTTTTTCCAAATTTTTTTAGCAATGCAGATGCATCATGAGAATATATAAATAAATTTTCATACAAACAGTCTCGTATAGCACGTAATGAATTATCCGGAGAAATGTAAACGGCAACCAAAATGATGAACTGACTATCACCAGAGTGGCAACGACATATACACATATCGCCGATATCAGAAGAAGTAGTGTTGAACATGCTGGCGTATTTCGCATGCACATCCATGTAATTTGTGCAATAATAAAGTGTGTCCACATTTTGATAAATAGCTACTCCTCCTGCTGGTCGATTATTTCTTTTGAAACTTGCAACAAAGTTCAAATTTGGGATATCAATTATTTCACCGCTACCCATATGAGTTTCTGATAGAATTAACACATAAAATAAACTGCCTTAAATTGTACTATATATGAACAATATATTAACAAAGTACCGTTCCGAGACTGACTGTTCCCATTTAAAGTATAGCGGTGACGCAACCTATACCATTGTATACACTATACACACTATGCATATGTATATCTCGCTCTAGCGATCGCGGTGTCGGGTCGGTGACGCTCACGCGAATTCTATGCTTTTTCCCCAACCCACAAAAGTGCTTAAAGCCGCTAAAAAAGTTTTCACTTCAAAAATTACGGCCAGTCAAGTTGGAATGCATTGCCCCCTTAGGCCTATGAGCATTTACAACGGCAATGTTGTTCCCTCCCTGTGTGGTAACTTACGAGAGTATTCCCGCATTGAAATGAGCTTGGCATCCGTTCTGCAGCGTGGAATTGACGGCTCAACCGCAGCCTCATCCAGTGTAATCCCTCCCACTCTATCCATTCAACGCCTCAGGCGAAGCATCTCAATCACTGCCTCCAATGCAATGTAGGCCAATTACACGGAGAATAAGTATATCAAGATGTTTTACTATTGAACTGAGCCGTAAAATTCGTAAAATGAAGAAAAAAGCTTGCTTAAAATATATCATTGTTAATGAATAGTATTCACTATTTTCTCGCTTGGAAATACAAATATCGATAATTTTCCTATTTCTTTGACAGAATATTAAGGAATTCAGTGCCTTATTAATGATTTACGCATTTCTCATTTGGCAGCACCTCGACTATTTGGCGATACTAATTAATAGGTAATGAGATACTAGATAACAATTACGTAATTGATGTGCCCCTTTAAGTAAGTTATTTCAAAACGGGGTTATGTACCATTAGGTATATCAAAATATATCTTAGGGAACCCAATGTAAATAGTAGTATTTTCCGATGAGAAAAGGCCGAAAAAATAATGTAAATCCATACACTTTTGGCTCATTCCTTGTAATGGAATCACAGAACAAAAACAAATCATCTTAAGTGCTTGGTCTTTTGCAAGGTCTGGCAAAATAAATTAAGGATGAATTCTCTCTGCCCGAACACGTTCAAAGTACGGATAACAATTAAGGCAAATTAATGAAAATAACTTGCAGAATAATTCAAAAGGTATAAAATTCGAGGAATCAAGCGAGATGGAGTGGAATTGATTCATAATGAAACACTTACTTGCAATTTTCCACAAAAATGTGGAAAATTGCCAGTAAGTGTTTCATTATAATTCAAAAGGTATTCAGATTGTATGGTTTTAGCTTCAGTTTCGCTGTTGTGGTTACTTTTCCGGCGTACATTACCTGCCTTAAAAAACGCTCAGTACCTTCCATTAATAGTATCAACCTTCACCCAAGGAAATGAAACTAATTGTTTTTAATAATAATACACTAAATTCGTAACTGATGTGTCCATTCAGAAATTTATAAGGCTATTTATCTTGAAATGTATTTATGAGTAAAATTCTAATGCTTGTAGGCACTTCAGTATTTCAAAATTAAAAATTCATAAACCAGGAATACGGCACTGAGTCATATGTTTAAAAGGAAAATGATCAATAAATGAATTTTGAATGAAGTAAATAATGATTACTTTTAATTAACAATGCTATGTTTTGATAATTTCCGCATTTACACGTATTTCACTGCCCTATGTAGGTACTGTTTGTCCATTGCATTAATAAATGAGGCAAATGTAAATTTAAATAAGGGAATCCAAGAATTTTTCAGAACATTTGCGTAAAAAGTTTTCCTTAATACTTCTTGCATTTGTTTTTTATAGAAAAGCTTCTATCGCTTGTACCGTATTTTTCCGTTTTAAAACGGAGGACGTTATCCGTTCATTTCTCATGTTTACATTTTCCAAGTCCGAAAGCAGGGTATATTTGCGTATTCCATTTTCCTGTTTGGCTCGCCTTATCTTCTGCCTAGAGTGTTTTGTGTGGCTCGCATAAGTTCTTTCGAGGATGGAGCCACCAAGTCCAGGGCCCTTTTCCGAGCCATTTTTCTCTGGCATTATTCGGTGGGACGCCAAGCGTACTTCAATCTTCCTCCAGGCAGGGCAACGCTCTTTTTAGACGAGATGGCGGATGAGAGGGAGAAAAAGTGAACCCAGTAGATTGCTGGGACTTTGAGGAAAGCCGGAGAAAAACGGCTCTGAACTGAAATAGAGGTGAATGAGTCAACGGGATGAGTCTGTGTTCCGGTTAGATGAAGTTTGAAATATGTTAATTCTTCAGAATATCAGCGAATACTATTTGATATGCCTAGGATATTTTTTATTTACAGCCTCGGCGGGGTTAGTCCTTGCCTGCTACACCGAAGATCGCGGGTTCAAGTCCCGACTGGGTAGGTCACCTCTATCCAGGGCATGGATATTCGTGTTTTCTTCGATGTAAAGGTTATTGCGTGTTGTTTTCGGGGAATTTAGAAATAAAATAAATAAAATGTATTATATATGATCAATTTCATCAACTATAGTGAATAAATGTTTTAGAGTTTTTTTCACTGTAAGAATTTCCCCATTTTGGCAATAAGTTTAGAATGCTCTCATTTCCAAAGCAGTATATAATTGGGGAATCCATTTTCTCTTACCTTCCATCCATCATCTGGTCAGGGTATTCTACTTGAATCACTGAAGTTCTTTCTAGGAAGGAGCTATGCAAGTTCTGGACTTTTCTAGACCAGTGCTCGCTTTGCATTATTCTGAGTGATGCCGAGCGAACTTCATTTCCTTTCCGGGCGAGTCGACTCTCTTTTTAGAGTAGATGGTTTCTGATGGATGTGAAGGCAAAACACTGAGTCTGGTGGAATGCAGGGATTTCTGGGGTAGCGGTATAAACATTTTTCTGTGCCAAATAGGCGTGCATGACTCACTGCGATAAGGTCCTCTTACCCTCTAGCTCTTTGCTTCCGGTCTTGACGTTATCAGCATGTTAGCCGATCAGTTTGCGTCATTGTGTAGATGAGTTTTCACTTCTGATATTTTGGCGCCTACAAACCTGACCTCTGACTTTATTCTACGTCCATTTGATGACTCTTTAGTTTGGAATTTTCATGTAATGAATTCATGTTGAGAAATACTTATCTAAAATTGGTTGTGAAGAATAATTTTATTATCAGATGCCTTTTTTGGGCGTTCAATTCTTTATAAATTGCGATTGTTGTTGTTTTTCACACTATTTTTAGCTCTAAGTTCGCCCTTTTACCACTTTTCTTGAATTGTACTGCTTTATTTCAGTGAGAATATAATCCAGATAGAAATATTATCCGTGCAGTATCCGATTCAATTAAGAATAATCCGATTAAAATCATCTGTAATGATTGCTACTTATCTTGACGAGCATAGTTTCTATTTAACTCTCCCTTACTTTTCTTACACGGCGTCTTCATTTCCATTTACATTCCACTCTGTTAGCTATGAGTCTCGGTATAATTGCCATGGATTAAAGAATCTGGATAGCGTAGTGGTCTGCGCAGTGGCCCGTAAAGGCAAGGGTCCGTGGTTCGATTCCCGGTCCAGGGAAATTTTTTTTCATGGCAATTCTTGTATACTCTGTTAGCGTTTGATATTTCCCAGGCTAACCGCTTTTACTTGAGCATCTATTTTGAAATTTGAATTCATAATAAGTAAGAGTAAATTCGCAGGGTACAAGTGTATTTATAGTACCTACAATTAAAATTCAATATTCCCATTTCTGGTGCAGAATATTTTGAGAATTATCGAGTAATAATATGAGTGGGCTAGAGAATGGACTTAACCGCTTCTCCGGCTATAGAAGGACCTCTCATCTCCTTTTGCTTTCGTGGTACTCTTCTCTTGTTCCTTTCCTACTATCCAGAGAGTCGTCCCTTCTTATCTCTGCCTCACATTCTGACTTTCACCAAACCTTCTCTCAAACTGGAGAGTGGCAACCGCTTCGCAGGGTGGGCCTCCTTTGCCGGGACAGCGGTAGTTTTGCTTGGCCGGTTGTTGTTGTTGCTGCAGCAGGTGCGTTCGGGCGACTCTATAGGACAAAGATGAGGTAGGATGAAGGCAATGCAGGTCCGTGCCGTGTAAAACACAAAGGAAGAGAGGAAAACCTTGCGAGCAGAGAGGATGTGATGAAAGGCGACGTGCTCAGACGTTGGCGGAAGAAAGGAGCCTTTCTCTTCTAAGATCATTGAAATCTCCTGCGAAAGGAGAAAGGCGGAACGGCTACCTCTCGTGGAGGAATTGAAATTTTGATGGAGGGAGTCAGGGAAATTCAGACAGCATTTTATCACGCAGCGCCAATAGGTTTCGTGAGGGTAGCTGCGAACAAGAGGAACCCTAGGCATGACTGAAATTCGACTCGAAAATAAAAGATACTTTCTACTTAACTAGACCTCTTTCTTAAATGTAAACGCATTTTTTGTCTGCCCTTCTGCTAAAGAAAGCCCACTTATCAATTTTTATTTGTGTCATATAATATTGCTTCCTTATACCTTCGTTGTTAGAACATAAAGATTGGTTTTTGTTCTTATAAGTTTACATCTATTTCCTTACATGGTTGAGAGAAAATAGAAAGCTTATGCAGTATTGAAATGAAACTCTAAAATTAAATAAAAATTATTCAAACCATGTTATCTTTCTTACTTCTAGCTGTCTTTTTTTTGTTTGTGAAGATTTTATTGAAAAATTTAATTGCATCTCAATTGATGCCTCTTTTGACTACAAATGAATTAACACACAGGCGTATTCAGGATTTTTTTCCGGAAGGAGGGCACAAGTGCCTGACTCGCAAACGATCTTCTCAAATCTCTCGAGATTAAAAACAAGATACAACAATTACATTTTTCGAAATATTACCTTTATTTTAACATGAAAGTTATCAATATGAAATTAAATGATTTAGGCTCCGGAATACGCTAAACAAAGTGACCGTAATGATAACGGCATAAGAAACATTTTGTCTATGTTTTAAGCTTCTGGGGGCACGTGTCCCCGTGCCATCCCCTAAATCTGCCAGTGAATTAGCATTTTTACCTCATTCTCAGTCACTGAGCAAAATTATTTGTAAATGTATGCTTTGCTGACTACTGGATAGAGTTTACGATTTTTCTGGATAAAAAAAGAGTTATTATTCAAGTGGTGGCTTTAATTTTAGTGATTTACTGTCTGAAGTACTAATGGTATGAAACTAACTTACTGTAGGTTGATGTTATCATGAAAGAGATTACGTGGAAATATTTTGAACCTTATGTCTTCGTTTCACCCTCATGTTTTCCGTTGCAATGTTGGGAAAAGATACTCATTTAATGTCTATCGGTAATTTCACAGGCAGTACACTTTTTGAGCCAAAAGTTCACATTCGTCCTACGTATATACGTGTATGTCAGTGTATAGAATACTTTTTTCGCTCGAATAAGATATCCCATTTCAAATTCTACTGTTTAACTGATGAATAACATATAACTCACTCAGTGATTCAACGCGAAGGTTAGTTTGGTTAGGTGAAGGTAGTGCTCACCCGGAATTGAGTCACAAGCGAATGAACTTCAAGCATTCATATTGTCCGAAGGCTTAGGGTTTGAACCCAGGACCCCTCCACCAGCAGCCTAACGCTCTAATTACTAAGCTACCACGCTCTCCTACGAATGGGTGGCTCTAAAGAAACCTGGTGTGCTAATTGTATTTGATTATTTATCAATACTAAATTGCATTTTATGTAGCTGTGATTTTGACATAAGCGTACGGAATTTCTTATGAGGAAGCTCAATTTTTTTTCATGCATATGAATTTAGCGGAGGAAATTCTTAGAATAAAAGAAATGGAATGGTTTTCCAACTGATTTACCCGTGAATATGGACCAATCCTTTTCCGAGAGGTGCATTTATTAAGTGGTGTTCTGATGCTCGAGGAAATTCCCGTCCTTGGTGACAGTCAAGCCCTTCGAGCATCTTGGTGGCAATGGATACGAACTCCTTGGGCGGGCTCGCGGGGTTACTCTCCTGGGCCGAGGTCTGAAGCGTTAGCTTATCACCTCTGCACCGCAGAAGGGGGAGGACTGGAAGGAGCAAGGAAGGAGGCGCCGCCGCGATAGGAGCCCGACGACGCCTCCAAGGAAAGGACGGGGAAGGAAGGACGGGACGAGGAATCCTGCACCGTCACAAAGGCGGGCAGGTCCTACTATTAGCGAAACCAAGCAATATGCAATTAATATACTACCAATTCTAGTAGATTTTCCTATGAGGAAGGAAAATCTATCGATCGAATCGGTAGAAGCATCTTGGTGGCAGCGGTCCATTGGTTAGCAACCTCTGTTCTCGGTTGCCACGCGTCACGGGTGATCCCTCTGATTCATGGTGGTTGTGTCGCGCGCTGCCATTATAGTGGGGGTCGTTTGAATCAAACAGTCGAGAGAGACCTGTGGCGCCAGGGAGGGCTCGGATCACATTATAAGAAGTTCTGAAAGCCCTCTAGTCACTTCCATGCACATGAATTTTCTTCAGAATTACTAATGGTCATAAGTTCTCAAAGTTTCCAAGTAGGCTTCCGCGAAGATTATGATGACATCTGGTGATTTTTCCGGGTATTCTTCCGCGTTTATCCATTTTGTAGGACAATATTTCGCCAATGTTCCAGTTGGCTTCCTCAGGTCCACTGAAGTGTCGATGCAGAAAGTTGTTCATCTTATATATACCTTGTACACATTGTATAAGATATATTTCTTCTATTTTTTTAAATCTTCTGGGGGGGGGGGCATGTGCCTCCCTGCGATCCCCCATTTACCCACCGAAAACTATCATTTATGCAAACAAATGTCCAGCTTTTCCTACCTCTTCCCCTGATTCCGAATCCCTATAGATCTTTTTGCTGTGTCCATTTCAAGTGCGTATTGGAGAAACAGTCAGTATGTTCGAACGGATGCTATTGGGAGAAAAAAAGGAAGGTATGCAATCCTTGTGGCTTCCGATCGAAGAGATGTTGAAGTCGACAGCCTTGAATTTTTTGCGTTCTCTTTTTTGTTTGTTTTTTTTTTTCGTTCTTTTTCTCCCACTGGAATCTTGAGCCCTCCACACCAAGATCTCATCAATCTGTCACTCAATACGTTTCTGCACCTACGCTCCACCTATTTTGCGCTTTTTCCCCGGAAATTCAAACCTTCTTTCTGCTCGCATTGGTAAGCGTTCTCCAATCATGAATACAGTAGTTTAAGGGCAACTTTTGTGAGTGCAACTTGCTTTGCGAGACATAAAACCCTTGTTGCGCAGTGTTGTGTTTTGGGACTTAGTTGACCAGTTTATTGTGATTTTTTAAGCTTACCATTGTGACTACACTTTACCGCTACAGTAAACGAAGCTTTGAAGCAAATTAGAGATTGAAAAGTCTATTCTGTAAAAAAAAGCGGTCACGTTTGATATTTTTTAGATTTTTAGATTGATGTTTTTATCATGGTAGAAGGGTTATTGCCCGAAGACCTAATTGGGATGTAGACGTTGCATAAATATATTTAAGATACATATAGAGCTCTGGGCATGATATATATTTGGTAGATGTCGTCAGAAGTCCAAAATATGGACCAGGGTTTGCCATTATTCGAGATGCCAGAATATCGGCAAAGCTGTTTCGCTCAGGAAAAGATTATTGACATGGATGTTAGGGCGGATCGCAAAAATCGATTTTTTTCAAATCCAGCTGGCCCAATGAAAAAAAGTTGTGGGACCGATCAAAAATAAGGCCTGAAAAATTTGAGACCTGTACGTGAACCCCTGACCCTCGCTCAAATGCAATTTAGGGGGGGAGGGTCAAAATTCGAAAAATATAGTATTTTATGGTCATTCCCTATAGATTTTGCCGAGTTACTGTCCTTCTAGGGCAAAAATTTCGTGCATTTTGACGTATCTGCCACCGTTTAGCCACAAAATGCCTAATTTGAGTCCGCGTCCGCGAAGAAAATATTCCAACGCCCACGCAGCGTCGCGGATACCAGAGCCGCAGGCCGATCCCTTCCCCTCCACGCTCGCTTCTCCCCCTCCCACGCCTCTAACACAGCAAAATTCATCCCGCGCATGCTGCTAGGAGGTCGTTTATCTTTGATAATATAAATCAGAAGATGGTAGAAGGTAAAAAGCGATGCGTAGTGAGACGACTTGTCCCTTATTTGGCGCCTCGTCGTCGTGAAACAAATCGATGTTACCAACTTTCAGAGATGTGATGAAATATTTTTAGACCTGCGCACGCAGGAAAGGAGACTACGGTCTATGAAGACGCCTCTCGAGTGGCTATGAAGGTGTGCGAACTATGGTGACGCGCTTCTCTTCCATTATGAATGTGACTAAATGGATTTAGCGGTACCACAGGAAGTACTAAAACTTACGGAAAATCGTAATAGGCCAGAAGTAGGGTTTCGATGAAGTATAAGACTCAAACAATTTTAAAGGAACATTTTAAATTATGCGATATTTTTGCGTGTAAGTGCATGGAGGAGCATAAGGTTCCCCCAATGAGAAGTATTTTGAGAGACAATCTGACGAAAAGAAAGATGATGGCTGCTGGATTGAACCCTATAGAAACTCGACAACTGAGGAAAAAAGGGAATCGTAGGAGAGCGTTGAGTCATCATCGTCAATTCTTGTACGGGAAAATAGTATCAAAAATTTTCTTCATCAATTCATCCGAAGAAAATTAAACTGGCGAGAAATAAGCCGATTTGTATCTCTACTTTCCTAATGAAATAAACATTAAGGACTGTAACCTCAAATTGGAACTTCTTCGGGGAAAATGCGTCTGCCAACTGTGATAGAGGTATATGCAAGAACCAAGCAACAGCTATGATCGTTCCCGCAACTTTAGCAAACGCAAAAGTCATAACTTCGTAAGATATATCAAAGCTAGTGTACCAGAATCACTTACGTAGACAGAAAAAGATGCTAATTACTGTGAATAAGAAAAGAGAGGTGTCATTAAAGGGCCTTTTTTTATTGGAATGAAAGACTATACTCTTGTTGAATTAAAACTTTTGGGCTATGTCATTCAACATTCAAATTGACGAGCACCCGCGAAAGTTTTAACGAAGGACTATACTCTTGTCTGATGAAAAAAGGGAAGAGGACTTATCAATACAAGTTTAGAGGGGAATGTGTGGTGTTAATTGAAGAAACAGGGTCCCACTTTTGGAGGTTTGCCTCCCCCTTCGGAGGATTAGCAAAAGTTATAAAATCTGCGAATATCGATTCCTTTCCGAGTGAAAATTAGATACACAGAATTAAAAAGGATTTGATTACGATGGTACCAAGCGAATACCGCCCAAAAAGGAGGCATCATCCCTTTGCTATAGGCATAATTCCAACATCCCTTGCAGTGTGGGTAGACTCTTCTCGGGATTCCCACCGGGTTAATTTTTCCATAATGGGCAACATTTCAAGCTCCGACTGGGGGCTCATCCTAAGGGATAAATTTTGTTGAACCCCGAAAAGAGTTTACCCACATCATTCGCCGGGAAAGCATCAAATCGTATTTCATCCCTTACAGTGGTCTATTTGCTAATTGCACTATGTTGACTTGGATTTGCGACATAAACGTTGTGAGGGTAACCTAGGGACCCAATTTGCGTCTCTGCAAGGATGCGTTTGGCGACCAATCCGAGATTTTTTTAATTGCTGGATTTTAATATCGACATAAAGGCTGATGATATATTGGAGAGAGACTCCGGTTCCTTCGGCTATATCTGAGCTTAGCGCTGTGGAATTTAAAAATCTATTGATGAAAGTTCAAATTTAAATTTCAATATTCATTTTGTTATACATACGGACGAGAGATTCGCGAAAGAATTTACCATAACTTTGTTGACAGCAGCAAAAGACGAGGAATGACACTAACATAAGAAATCCAGACTGGAAAGCAGGTAATTGAGTAATTCCTTCGTGATTGTTCCTCACTGGACGATGCTGATACATCAAATGTTAGTAAGACTAACGAAGAAAGACGCACTTGGTGTGAATTTTGTTGCATATGTGGCGTTCGAGAGGGGAGGGGGGAGGGTACACCGGCGGCCTTCACCCTTATTCATCCATTTAATCAAGGTGTCGGACAATACCGGAATAGAAGTGCATAATCTAAGTTCCCAAACCTTCATAGCCACTCGAGAGGCGTCTTCATAGACCGTAGTCTCCTTTCCTGCGTGCGCAGGTCTAAAAATATTTCATCACATCTCTGAAAGTTGGTAACATCGATTTGTTTCACGACGACGAGGCGCCAAATAAGGGACAAGTCGTCTCACTACGCATCGCTTTTTACCTTCTACCATCTTCTGGTTTATATTATCAAAGATAAACGACCTCCTAGCAGCATGCGCGGGATGAATTTTGCTTTGTTAGAGGCGTGGGAGGGGGAGAAGCGAGCGTGGAGGGGAAGGGATCGGCCTGCGGCTCTGGTATCCGCGACGCTGCGTGGGCGTTGGAATATTTTCTTCGCGGACGCGGACTCAAATTAGGCATTTTGTGGCTAAACGGTGGCAGATACGTCAAAATGCACGAAATTTTTGCCCTAGAAGGACAGTAACTCGGCAAAATCTATAGGGAATGACCATAAAATACTATATTTTTCGAATTTTGACCCTCCCCTCCTAAATTGCATTTGAGCGAGGGTCAGGGGTTCACGTACAGGTCTCAAATTTTTCAGGCCTTATTTTTGATCGGTCCCACAACTTTTTTTCATTGGGCCAGATGGATTTGAAAAAAATCGATTTTTGCGATCCGCCCTAATGGATGTGCGATGGTGCATTTTTTTAAGAAACTACAGTTAACATCAAGGTAATCTCCATAACCCACTGCAAGAAAGAAAACTCTGATACCGTTAATTTCATTTTACACAGCTGGGTGACAGTATTTTAAATACCTTGCCAGGTCATTCAAGACCCACAAGACCCAAATTTTTAAGAAAATAATTAACGGTTTAGGAAGGAATGGTCATTGATTTCTTAACTTGATATTTGTTTATATTGATAATAGATTGTCTAGAAGAATGGATGGATTTGGCTAGATGCCGGTATTTTTCCTTCCGAAGAACTATTTCGTTCAGATGTTTGCGCTTGCTTATTTAAGTTATGTTTCGTCGGGTGGTTATGGCCCGTGAAGGACTTGCAGCAATGGCGTATAACTTCTGCAAACGCGCATCAAATCAAATTCCATCGTAACTAGATATTCCGCGTACTTGGAAAATCAAGTGGGTGAGCTGGTTATAAAGATTCTTATGCTAAAATATATCTGACGTGGAGTTAGTAGAACTCATTCTCCACATATCTCCTATAACAACGTTTAATGAGTGGCCGCAGATTCTGCGTAACCTACCTACAATGGTGAATGAAACAGCATCTCATCTGATATTAGTCGTAGCATTTTATATCACTATATTAACTCACATTGTTTATATCTCATAAATAGGTGGTATATTTCTTTTTCTCGCCGCATCATTACTGGTTCAAAATCCAAAGATTGCTTTTACGCAGCTCTCAACTCAAATATTCGGTAAACTAATCTTTTAATACCTTAGTATTAATCTTCTCAAATTTGGGTATTTATTTCTTATCTCCCATATCCTTCATTAACTTTTCCGCATAATTTATTCTCGATAGACCTTTTCCATTCTTGGCATTTATTTGCCCTTCAGTCCTGAGGACAGTCTTCAACAGGCAATCATGTCTGACGATGTGGCGAATTAGGTAGTTTCGTCTTCTTATAAAGGGTCTTTCACTAAACTTCTCTCGTCTTTTAATCTTCCTAGAACTTCTTTCTTCCTTCCTTACTTGGTCGGTTCATTCAATATTCACAAGTCATACTTCTTAAATGGCGCCACATTTCGAAAGGCTTCACCCTTGATTTCTCGAATCAAGTTGCTGATAATTGACTTACCTACTTGTGAATCATACAGTTTTACTTGACTTTCGTTCTTCATCATAGAATATTTAAATATTTCCTACATATTTCTACAGTTTTCATGAAATTAGTAGCTTTTTAGTAGCGTAGTAATAAAAATATAACAAACTAAATCTAATCGAGACAAAAATTCTCGTTCTGAACTCACGTATATCCTGAATAATCATCCATTTTTTGCAATTTTTTACAGGAATTCGATTTCTTATGACGGCTGCAATATTCTTCTCAAAATATTCTAAACGCATTCTTCTCTCTCTTTTCTCATACTGCTATTAAAATGTTACATTGCGGTATCAATACAATAAATGTACTTCCGATTGAAATCACCTTTTTAAGTTTTTCGAAAACACGATACTAAGGTGTTCAGTTTACTTTTGCCAGTGAAAGTATTCAAAACTTATCACCATTTTATTACTTCAACGAAGTGAAAACGTATGACGTATATATAATTTTTTATATATTTTATTCTTAAGCGGTACTAAACAAATTGAGCGGTATTAAACAAATTTAACAATTGAACGTACACGAACAACCATGCCCTGGACAGGGGAGACTTACCCAGGCGGGACTCGAACCCGCGACCTCTTGTTTGGCCGGCAAGGACGTTACCCCGCCGCCACCAAAACCAGCTACATTCCTTCCTTCATGAGCTTACATGGGTGTTGTTAATCGTAGTTTTTTTCGATTGCTGAAGGATTTGTAAGGCGTAGAATCCTTTTCTATGAGTAGAAGTTTTCTCGCGGCCCTCAATAGCTTAGCTGCACTATTTTGAGAAAGTAACAAGGGCTGTAACAGCAGTTTGTAGAGTTTCCGTCCAGATCGAGCCGATCGTGGCTTCAGAAAGTTATGATAGGCCAGAGGCTTTAATTCACATGCTTCCAATTTCCTTGAGCTAGACTTACTTTCCACGAGTTTCCAAGTCGTATTTTCTCCATCTCCCGCCATCTCTGCTCCCCGAAGTTCTTTTCTTGGACTTTGCTTGTTCTTATATTTTCCCCCGCAACCTTACTCATGTTTTGCAGTTCTGTCTAACTTTCCCCTGCTCAATTGGCTAATCAATCTTTTTTTCGGTCCTCCAATTCTTTTCACCTAAAAGTCTTGTAACTTAAGTAAGATTACGTATCGCTCCGGCGGAGCATTTGTTTTTTGAATCGAAGGCGAGTATAATCGTTTGCGTCTTGCAAATGTTATAAATTGATGCTGTCTCTCCATAAATACAGCCGTAATTTGAGGGAAGTCTCCAAGAAAAGGTTGACAAGTTAACAAGCAAGATAGGGAGATCATTGAATCAGTAATTATGGTAGATAGGCTGGTGAATATAGAATGGCTCTATTCTTTCACATCGCTCACGTTAATTTTCAATTTTCTTGCTTTCTTCGCTCCTTGATTTTCTCCTGCAAGTTCACGACTAGCATCCTAACACTAGCTCCACGTCCATTAGTTTAGGCAGCTGAGACTATAACACCTAGATACCTGGTGTCATTACTCTCTGGAGATCGGAGTTGTGCCACATATTGATTGTGTTATTACATCTTACGTATTTTCCGGTGATACCTTGTATTTTACTAACATATTCGATGATGATGTAACATTGAAATTACTAAATATTTAAATAAGGGCGGTCTTGAAAAATACACATTAAATGCTTAACTCTGTCTGTCATTTTACTCACAACCCGCTGCAAAATTTTGTTCGTTGCTTCCTTCACATATCTGTATTGCAAAGCTAAAAAAATCTGTTGAGCCTTGGTGTTTCCCTATATTCATTGCTTTATCTTTCCAGTCTCCAATTATTATCCCAAACAAGAGATAATGAATGAGTATCATTGATGAATGCAGTGGTGGAGGGTTTTTATGCCATGCATTGCTGCTGTTCTTAATGAAATGATAAGTTTGTGAATTCTTAGGTCACGCATAAGTTTGTCATTAATGATGAGTAGAGATGCGTGAAAATCGCAAGTGCGTTAAATGCGATATATATGCGCTGTGCGCAAATAAATGCGATATAGATGCGATGACTGGAATTTTATGATATTTTTACGCAAATTTGCCTTTTCGACGGCAAAATTCGTACATTTTGTGCCGAGCGCACTTTAAATGCTCCGCCGACACTCACCGCCTAAAGCTTGTGAGCGACTGGCCAGCTGCAGGTTGGCTGGGAACCTTCGTGGCCGCGAACTACAAGTGGGCGCGGGCAAGCTACACCTCCGCCAATATAATTTAGTATTGTTCTAAAACACAATTATTTAAAATATTCTGTATTTCGTCATATAACTATGTTTCACCACATTTTATCGTCATCTACCTCATTATGAAAATAAAAAATTAGACGCTACAAAATGCGATAAACTGTTATTGAAAGTGCGATGAAATAAAAATGAAAGTGCGATTTTCACGTATCTGTAATCATGAGCGTTGCATTCTCTTGAAGATTAAAGGTTGCAAAATCTTAAAGATAAGAGCTACAATTGGTATGGATCGTCATCTCATTTATAATTGAATCTCCACCGGTACAGAAATACCATTCCTTGCCAAAAAGAAACGATATTTTTGTTTATTTTTTTAATCTCACCATGGGTTTTTGTTTTTCATAATTTCCTTACTATTTAATTATATCTTTAACGTGCAACTATCGACCATTAATTATAATAATTTGAAATTGATAAATGCCTCTTAAATGATGAGCATTGTGTCAATGGAATTTTCATTTGATTTGATTTTATTGTCTCATATGTCACAAACATTGACATTCACTTGCGACTACATAGGAAGTTCATCGCTCTCTGTGTCCACGAACCCTTTAAAGAATGATCACTCCAGCTGGTACTGCGATGCGGCGTCCACCCCTGGCGATCACAAGCGGAAGGCAGGGAATGTCATGAGGCGGATCCCTTTGTGCTTGGTTGAGTAAATTGGGGCTTTCCCCTTCGGCTGCCGAGGCCATTGAGGGCAGCAGGAATTTCTAAAGCAGAGTGACCCAGTCGTGATCTCATTCACGCACGATGTCACTATGGAATCGAAGAGGCTGGAGGAAAAGAAAGGAAGATTAGAGGGAAGGGTAATTTGAGGCACGGTGCACGTGGAAGTAAAAAATATTATGCGGGGATAGGGGCGAAAGAATGGAGACGGGTTTTTAGTCAACGTAATCTACAGCTATATCTACAAACTACCACTTTGAGTGCTGGCCGCTAATGTAAAAGCCCTACTGAAAAATCCAGCCATTTTTACCAAATTAGCTTTTTTTTTTAAAAACATTAGCATCAAAAATATATTTACATCGATGTGTATTTCAATAAAAATAAACTTTGCTCTTCTTTATCAATGAGTTGAATAACGTTATTGCTAACTTTTACATATATGTATTTTTATAATTACCCTACTGTTTTTAAAATATAAAAAAGTTGCAACAAATGATATACCGCCATAAAATGCATAATATTTTTATTACGCTCAATTTGAACTATTTAAACCATGGAAATCATACCAAAGCATTGTTCCAAGCAAATAATTCACAATCCTGGATGACAAAAAGGGTCACTGCACCCTCAATGAGCGGTTCTTTCCTCCAAAGGATTTTTACACAAAGTAGGCTGAGATAAGGGTGCCGGTAGCTACAGAGGACTTTTCGTCATCAAGACATTAAAAGAACTCTTTTGCCATCGAAAATTTAATTGAAAATCCACTTATGAAATAACAGAACCACTAAGCAGTGAACCGGAAAAGTACGATGGGCGAAATATTACAGCTTCACGCAAACAAAGTCAATAAAATAGATAGGCGTAATATTACGTCCACGACAATCCTCACAAGGATTTTCAAGACGTAATATTACGCCCATGGCACGCAAAGTGCTACCCCGCGAGCCGCCTCAATAGGCATGTAGCGGGGGTGTTAGAAAACTCCAGCCGCAAACAAATAAAAAGCAATTGCTCTAACTAAGTTCCGCCTATCATATATTAAAGTCGTTCAATGCTCGACGGAAAACTGAATTCGCACACATATCCATTCGGAAAATATCTCTCGTAATTTATCCTTTTCTGTCCGACCTGAAAATATACTGAGAATACTATATGTTGTTCTCCATGTCGCTCTCATGGACATATATTCTCAATGGCTCAAGCAATCCAAGTTTTGCGCGCAGCCTTCGATTCTCTAGCGGCTCCCAACCTAATTCGTTCAACATCTATGTAACGATTACCGTGTACCCCCAGCAGATTTCGTGTGGAAGAGGTAATGACAAGGCTGGCCGTACGTAGGGTTGTGGGTTTCAATGCTTGCAGAATGGTCAAAAATGATATTTATTATAAGACACGGTCTCTGGCGTTACTCTGTGGAATTGTTTCATCATAGAATAAAATAAAATTACTTTGTTGTATTCCACACTTTATTTAAAATAGCACGACCAGGATTTCAGTATCTAATGCTATCATCAGGCCTAATGATAGCATTAGATACTGAAACCACCTAATGCTATTACCTGATGATAGCGTTAGATGCTGAAACACGGGTCGTGCCATTTAAATAAAGTGTGGAATACAAAAAAGTAATTTTATTTTATTCTATGATGATATTTATTGTTGGGCCAAAACTTTTTGTTTACTTTTTGAAAGATTCGTTTCGCAACTCAAAGTCGGTTTACACGCATTTCTTTTTAAATATCCACGATTTTCACATCTTCGAATATCACTTATTCTCACACAATTTATTTTCGTAATAGCGTATGTAGCGTAATTTTAGTGATAATAATTTCACTAGCAAGACTGATTGGCACCTTGCTTAAAAAAACCTAGCTGTAGGTTTATTACGAATCGTAAAACCACCAAGCAACCGTGTTTGGTGGCATTGTCAATTTTGATTTCCAATATCAGCCATAGCCTAACTTTTAGAATAATGCTGTCACGGTCTCCGCATGGTTAATAAAAATCGTATTCGGAGACATTTAAATAGGTAATATTTATATTTGTATAGTTAAGACATAAACATACCGACGAGGCTCAAACCACCGACGGTGGCGCTGAAGGCAGTGACGTAATTTTCCCATATGGCCGACGCTGCATCGAGAATATTGTTGTGACGATAACATGGGTGTAATAGGATGAATCGTCGAGGTACTGCGAAAATTATGAAAAATTGTCGCGGAAGATTTTACTTGGTTTTGGAGGAATTTAGACGGATAGGGGCAGCGAAATATAACTATGAAGATTCAGGAAGTATTAAATTATATCCGAAATATCCGCTACTAGCTCACGCCGATCACTGAAAGGGTTCCTAATGACCATGATATCGTTACCCCAATAAAACGCTATTCTCAGCGGCTTAGAAAAGAAAAATTATTGTACGCTGATAACCTCAAACCTATAAACCACCGTCACAGCAAATGATGAATTGCGGCAATAAGTGACAACTAAAAGGCACTATGCATAAATGTGTGTGCATGAAATATATTGCTTGCGAAGTTATGATAATTTTATGTCGACAAAGTAACAAGAGAAATCAGAAAACAGCCTAATACAATGCCAATGATTTGCCAACGTGGATTCCTAATGCAGTTGCTTCGTATTGTCGGAGTTCTACTTCCAAATTCGGCCGACAGTTGGCGTCTCCCTTGTCTGGATTTTGAAGGCGTAGTATTGTTCTACATTCATTGCGCTAACTTTTAATTTTGTAACTATTATTATTCCATGAAAGAGATATTAAATACTATTTAGAGTTAAGTTAATTGTCGGAGGTAATAAATTCATCTGTTGGTGATTATATTTCTGTGGTAAATTTTAAATTCTTTGGTCACGCATTAATGTATTATCAGCTACATATTTTAACATAAATTTCAATTCACATTTACTTTTATTCAGACTTGTTGGTACGATCGATTGAATTTCAGTTATAATTTTAACATTTGGATTCATTATATTTCTGTATATATCTTTCATGTATTACGAAGTCTAATTTAGACCAGAATATAAAAAATGAATTTTTTTGTCCATATACTTTTCAAATCATAGAAAAGTAATTAAAATCAGTGGGATTATTTTAACATAATTTTCAACTTTCACAAATGCAGAAAATATATTATTTTACTAAAAAGTTCTCAACTTACGTAAATTGAAAGCTATCCATCCATCACTTTGTATCGTTAAAATTCAGGATAAAAGCCTGAAAAAATATAACAGTAGTTATTCAATGGAATTCATACCGTTGTTTTGTATCAAGGTTTTTGAGTTTGAGGATTTTTGCATTTCAGTAGGCAATTACCGCACCGATATTTCAACCACCGTCACCGCGAATGCATTGTATTACACTTTTCCAATTCAATATTTAATTGGATGTAATTGAATTGGCTCAATGATTTATCATTTCCATAGCATTTATGATTTACTATCAAAGCTGAGTTCAACTCTTAGAGAAAAAGTGATCCATCATATTACGACCTCATAACAGTCTTGGAAAAGTTTCCGGGCGAATAATTTTTTTCAATCTGGCCAAATTCGCCCCAAACTTCATCAACTTTGCTCACACATTGACCTGTCCATGATTCCTCTTCCGTGGAACTGAACGAGATTCTTAATCTCAATGCTTCGAAGCAGAATGATGACGAGGCGGTTTTCTTAATGGCTCGGCGGCATTTTTTTCACTCACCATTAATCATCGGTTAATTGGGAGAGGAAAGGTGCAGAAAATTGGAAGTCACGAAGGCAAGAATAACACACCGTATAATTACTAGTACGAGGAATGGTTCGCGCAAATGTCATTGCGCGTCCTCATTGCAAGATTGTATGGTGCAATTGAAATACTCAAGAAACTACTTGAAATACTGAATTCATTACTCTAATGTTGTGACCAGCCACACACTCTCAATTCTTTGACACTAAAATGACCAAATCCGCCATTTTGTAATGCATCCGAGTAATCTCTACTTACTTAATCATTTTGACTAAAAAAATCTGACTTTTCAACTGACTTTTATTATTTTTCATTGTACGTATTCAGTCAAAATATAATTAAATTTTTTCACATTGAAATGGAGTTATACTACCTGTCTATCTTAAAACTACAGCACCTGCCATACCCAGTGGCGTGTTGTAGGTAAGGGCAAGGGAAGCTGGAGCGAAGCCACCGCTGTTCATTTTACAGTTTTTATTGTAAAATTATTTTTTTAATTACGGAGTTGTATTTATAAAAAAGTTATATGTAATGAAGTTATTAATTAATTTTTAAACAAAAAAAGGTTTTGTGCCGCACTTATAACTATTGGGATAGAATTGTAAAGGAGGCAATTGCTATTAGCCTTGAGGAGAAGAGGAGTCTTCCAACTGAGCAGTGCCTGGAATGCTATAATTAATCGCTACATCCGCACTCAACAATAACGGCAACCAGGGATATCAATAAATAAATAAATAAGTACCGTGAAAAAGTACCATTAAGAGTAAACCCCTGAAGACGATGGCAGACTATGCCATTGAAACGTTGGGAGAATTAACCCAATGCCACATCCGGTGGGAATCCCGAGAAATTTTTCTTCAAATGAAGAAATATTTAAAATAATTACAACACCCGTCATTTTGACGTCAAACGAGGTGAAATTATCCTTCTAGGAAGCCATGGGACTCCAGTATTACCAGTGTTAATAAAAAGGCTCAGATTTGGGAGCGACAGCCCCTGCTACCCAGCAGAGGGTTTTTCCGTTTCGCTCCGTGCGATAAACAAAGAGGCCCCCAGCCGACCTTGAAGGCGCGCTAATCCCTTGGCGCCAAGGTGGAGTGACACACATTTTGAGGCCTCGGTTGAAACGCGGGTGATGCTCAAGAAATGTGGCATTTCGGATTGTTACACAGGGATTGAGATTCAGAAATATCTCTGGGTTATTCTTCTTCGAGCCTCTAGGGACTCGGTGGCTGCGCGCTAAGCTTACATTACTCGAGAATATGAGGATAGATATAGCTGAAATATTCTGAGCGGAACAGATAGCATCACATCAGAACCCACCCATATTTCCATATTCTACAGACACGGTAAATTAAGAGAGATATTTTGCCGAACAGATAGGTATGGGAATTTGCTTTTCCTCCGAACAATAAACCACTTTCAAAATCGTTAGATGGAATTTTGTTAGATAATATTTTACATTTTACTACGGCTGGTGTCCTAACATCCCCGTCAAACGCCTATCGAGTGACTTGCGGGGTAGCATATACATGATATGTATTTATTTTTATTCTTAAAGTTGGCACGTGTGAATGGGAAACACTGGTCTCAAATGAGTGGTGGGAGCAATGGGCATTTGAGTGGTATAGGTGGGGAAAAGAATGCCTTCAAGGGCAGGAAAAAGAATCTCGAATGGCAGCGGATATTATATGTGGGCTGACGTGGCGGGATGTGGCCTTAAGGGAAATAACTTCAAAAAAAAAGGAAAAAATGGAGAGAACTTGGTAGTCGCGGAAGGAGTATTGTGAAAAATATCCCGAAAAAATATTTTAAAAAAACACGGCATGGGGCTGAATGGAGCATTCTTACCGTGTATTAGGGTGCTACACGCAAAAAGCATTCGTGGAGAGCTCAGTAACCTTTCATAGTTGTTTGGTTATAAGCATTTAAATATATTGTATTTCATTTTGATAGCTATGTGCTTAATTATTCCTGAAGGCCAGAAATAGCTGAACAAGGACCCAGGGTCCTTGCAGGTGCCCAGGGTGCAAGGATCCAGGGTGCAGGGTCCTTAGGACCCTGCAGCATGGGGAAGCACATTCGCCTTTATATTTTGTCTTTCTTTTTGAGTAAGCGTGGAAAAAATAGCCATTCTTGCTAGTTTAAAAGCTTTGAAGTAGATATTGAATTACACCAGAAAGGATGTTTGCTGCACCAGTTTTGGCTTTATTCAGCGTATTGGAGTATTAATTAGCAATGTCAGCTGCTAATTACTTAGTATTTATGTCTCGGCGTATAAATAGCTCTTACATATTTCTGAGAAGCTTTCTAAAATAGCATGACCTGTGAAAACGCGCGTCACGATTTTGGGATGTATGTGATCATTTAGTCCACTGCAATGCTGTGATTGGCTGTGACAATATTTTCTTTTTTTAATTTTCCGTACTGTTTCTTAATTTTTAGAGGTCATTATTTAATATTATCGACAAAATTAAGTAGTTTTTTCACCAGGCACCGGATATGCTGTATTCCCTGGTTACAACATAATTTATTCCTTTTAAAGGCCTATACTTTGCGACGATGAAAGTATGGTTGTAAGTAACGGTTATGGCATAAATATGCATTGTGTGATATATGTTCTGTAGGAAGTATATTACTAGATAACTTTCACGTACCGACTGTTTTTTTTCATCTTTTTGTACCACTGCAGTTTACATGCCTTAAAGTTAACAAATAAAAGTGGTATTTACTTGAAGCATTTCAGTTTTTAGCGAGGGGAATGTTATTTTTAATTTTGTTATATTTATTTTAGGTGGGCACGATACCTCTTTGCTTAGACTCTGTGCTTATATCTCAGTGTCCAATGTTTTCAGACATAGTGAGTACAATTTGCTTAAAAAGGATATAACAGTCCAGCGGCATTCTGTATTGAATTAACTACCAAAATCCGATTCAAATCTAAAAGAACGATATTTTTATTGGTAAATTTTTTGGCTGTATACAGGAAAAATAAAACGCATACGAAAAATTAGAGACAATTTATTAGCACAATTATCGGGTTTTATAATTTCCGAATTCAAAGAAATAGAATTTAGGTTTCCCAAATGCAGCGTAAATATCCGTCACTAATGATGACCAAAGTGGATAGCTACCTCAGAAAATAAATCACGTTGGTAAATGTATAGCTATCAAAGGGAATATTTGAAAATTAAATACACAGTTTAATCTAATTTGGTACAGCGTACTCGCCCACCTATTTCTTTAAAGAAAGTTTAAGGAACGTCTGCTTATCATTTTAACGATATGCACCAAGCACCAAGTGGAACCTTGTAAAAGCAATATCAAAGAATCTCGTCTTCTTGTTGCTGAATGGAATTCTTTTTTTCATTTCGAGGAATCGATGAAGGTGAGTACTTTGGAATTCGGCTCACTCTTCAAACTCGCGAATTTTTCCTTCCGAAAGTATGCGATTGCATCTTCTGTCCCGCTTTCATATTTTCCCAAAGCTTATCGCATTAAAAAAAATTGGTGACATTCTGTATTGCTTTATCGCTGCACTGTGGGAATAACCTTTGAGTATATAGAGTCACCCATCCCCAAGTTGAGTCGTCGACGAGTGCTAACTAGATAACCGGAATGCAGCTTTTTTTCTCTGGAACTTTTGACGCCCTTGGGGCTTTCAAACTTTGCCTCTGTTGGAAAAACGCTAGAAAGATTTGGGTTTGGGTTTGAAGTTAATCTGATTTTCATTTTTCAAACTCAAAGAAAATTGATGCAGGCTGGTAATGGTCCCTCCAAAAAAATTCTTTTTGCGATTCTCTCTGAACTATATGCATTTTAACTTTGTGGCGTCAAAACATGTCGTCGAATTTGCAATTTTGGCACCTTTAAAGAAGAACCTGAATTTATTTGTTTGTGGTAAGAGAAGAGAAAATTTCAAAATGTTTTTTGCTTTCACGTCCGGTATATTATGGTGTATCTAATTTTCACTTGGTTAAACATTTTTTACATTATTTTATTCTTTCACGTTATGTATTTTCATGTCTTTCTATAAAATATTCTTCTTGCAGCACAAAGAAATTATTTGAACTGCTCTCCTACGAGTTTTAAATCTATAAAAACCTTTTTATGGCTATATACCTCATGGTTAATTTTTTACGGTAGCCACCCATTTTGATCGTCACTTTTGGTATTTACGCTGCACTTTTGAAGCTGAGATGAAGAATATTTTCAATAAAATTCTTTCGGAATTTCTGCATGAATATGTTACTTTTTAAGCCGTATTCGATCTAGGCCATTGCCAATCTTTAGATTAAAATTGGAAGTGATTTCTGGCTGTAAAATGTTGTTCCACGCCTTAATTTATGTTTTTGTTTCCAATATGCATTAACAAGAACCAACGGATTGCACTCTGGGATGTTCCCTGATACGATACACCGGTGCTTTTATATAAAAAAATGATCCGATTTAAGAAATTGTGGTCTCAAAAATAGGCGAATCATTTATTAAAAATTTATGAAAAAAAGCCCCAGGTTCGTGCGACGACAAATAGACGTGCATGAGGCGCCTTAATGGCCAAAACGGGATGGTGGCAAGATACACGAGATTAAGGAGTATCATACAATGCGAAGCAGGTGGCAGGGAGGTGGGGGCGTGTGCCTTTGAAACAGCGTTTCGGCATGAAGGAATGGAAGTACGACAAAACGATTGGAATTGTACTGCCTAAAAGTTTTGTCCGGGTCGGAAATGTCAACATTCAAAATAACTGCATTTAGGCTCGGCTATCCGTCGTCGCACGAAACTCGGTATTTTTTCATAATATTTTTTCTCTTCAATTTGTACATTTTGAGACCAGGAATTCTTAAATCGGATCATTTTTGAAATACAAGCGCCGTTCTATTGATACGTCCACTAGGGTGGGACGAAAAAAGTTTTTTTTTCCTGATCAAATTTGCCCTTTGCGGGAAAGTTGCGAAATGATATAAGGATCTCGCGCACAATTTTTTTTTCAAATCAAATATTATTAACCACTGCCGCTCGATCTCAAAATGTTTAAAATTTTGCAAAAAATAGGGCTGATTTCAGAATCAAACGGTTGTGAAGAGTAATTTTATGCAAATGTGGGATAATGAATAATACTAAAGAGTGGATACATGTTTATAGGTTCATCATCTCTGGTCAATAATCCTAAGATTGGTTTGACGCAGCTCTCCAATAAATTCTCCAATCATCTAATCTTTTCACACCTACGTATTTCTTCTCTTTCGCATCCTTCTTTACTTGTTCCATGTATTTTGCTCGAGGTCTTCCTCTTCCATTCTTGCCTTCCACTTGTCCCTCGACGATTGTCTTCATCAGACCATCATATCTCAAGATGTGGCCTATAAGGTTGTTCCGTCTTCTTGTTAAGGTTTTCATAGGGCTTCTCTTCTCTCCTACTCTTCTTAGGACTTCCTCGTTACTAACTCGGTCGATCCATTTGATCTTTAACATTCTTCTGTAGCACCATATTTCGAAGGCCTCTATCCTGGCTTTCTCCACTGCGGTCATTGTCCATGCCTCACTTCCATATAGGAGCATACTCCAAATGTAGGTTCTTATAAATTGTTTCTTTACTTCCATATTTAAGTTTCGAGCTGTAAACAGTTCTCTCTTTTGGTGGAATGCTCTCTTTGCCTGATATTCTGCTGATAATTTCTTTCTTACTTCTCCCGTCACTAGTTATCTTGCTTCCCAAATAACTGAATTCATCATCCTCTATCAGTTTTTACTTCCCTATTTTAATGCTAGTCTTGACTTCTTCTCTTCTGCTGCATACTAATATCTTGGTTTTCTCCGTGCTTATTTTCAGTTGATATTCACCCATTACCCTACCCATATTAACCAAGATATTTTTCAAATCCTTCTCTGTTTCCGCTATAACAGCTATGTCATCGACAAATCTTAGCATGCTAATTTTTTTTCCATGGATATTCACACTCAATACCTTTTCTTTGATTTCATTAATGGCTTTCTCAATGTAAACGTTGAAAATAACGGGTGACAATGTACACCCTTGTCGCACAAATTAGGTAAATTATTTTAAATTAACACCAATCAAATGACGAATAACGTACCATTGGAGCTATTTTCAACAAGAAATTCAGCCAAGGCTGAGTAACTTTCCCGCATAGGGCAAATTTGATCGGAAAAAAAATCCTTTTTTCGGCCCATCCTAACGTCCACCCCATAGATTTTTTTACTAACGCATTCCCCGTCTAGTGGTGCTAATGACCCCGCTGCTGCTGGCTTTGGGCTATTAGAAATAAACGGCCTCGCTCATGGACAAATATTTGCTCTCTATTTCTATCCAATATGATGTCGGCCGGCAGCTATCTTTCACACATTCGCACCCGAGTTCATTCACCCGATCATCGTGAAGTACGACCGACGATGCCGCGATGCGCCGAGCAGCCGTCGTATTTTTCTCGCCCCATTTCGCAATCCACGCACCGGGATTAACCCTTCCATTTCCCCAACCTCTCTCGCCTCTATTCATCATCGCCATAGCTTCAAAACGCAACGTTATCGAGTGCTGAGTCACCTAGATGGAACTCGTGGAGCAACCGGTGATTGCAATTACAACACGCAATATCTTACTTTCTCCATCGAAATTGCTTCGTACTTAACCGTTCCCAGGGAGTATTGGCTGCGATTGAACATTTAAAAACAGATGCGTTAATTCTTGACTCGTGGAGAACATTTTCCTACTGTTCATCTAACAATTGTGTCGCCTGTTCTTTTACCATGGTTAGTTGAAATAGCTGAGTGTGTTCTATAATCTATTTTTGTTTTTTTTTCCTGTATTTTTAATACATGATAATATATGACCATATTTAATTCATTTATCTAATTCATACAATGCAATTTGCTAAAATACATTGACATTGGCACCCAAAACACAGCTCTTTCGGTGGAGTTGCCATACGATAAATATAGCAGCTTTGGCATACTGAGTTATTTAAGTATAAAAGCAATTTTATTCGGAGAAAAGTGTTTATTATTGCAACAATATTGAAATCAGTGCGCAAAAATAAACTGAAAATTACCACTGTAAAATGTTTTATCTAATGTTAATGATTTTTCTTATGAAATGCATTCCTTTTCATATATACCGCAGTATTTCGTATGATCCATTGGCTTAATTCAAAGTCACGATCCCAGGTGATCCAAAACTTTGTGTGCCAAAGGCACCTCCGCTTGGTCCCCATGACTTTCATTCTTTCTTTAATTAAGTTCATTCACCCAATAGTCAAACAGTAGTTTTACAGGAAAACAGCGCAAGGTATTTTACCAATAGTTATTTACTAATTATCAATCCAAAACCTGCCACAACTTTCTGTTCACCGTCACCGTGACTTCAAAGACAGCTTCATCAAGAACTACGACACCTCTATATAATTTTTGGCACCCCCGTGAGATATTCTCCACGAATTAGGAAGGGAGACATGCGTGAATCATTGTAAAAATTCTCCTTACTGCGCCAACTGGTGCAATTCTTAAGTAATAAAATATTTTTCTCATGAAATATTTCATCTTGAGCTTCCCAGTCCTCGTCTTCTGGCATTTGAACAGCTAAAAAATTATAATAATTTAAACACAGATAAATATTCATGACTTAACACCAAAATGGTCTATAATACTAATATGGTCTTAAATATTGTCTTATGGTCGATAATAACGTTTAGTTAAAAAAAAATGAACCTGACTTTACTACTAAGTCATTGTTATCAACAAGATAATTGTTCTCTATTGTAGTTCTTTATAGTCGTTCTTACATTCAGTGACTTAGTTCACGGTTTATTAATTACAAGAGTCGATACAGCGATTAAACTTATAGCTATTATATTTTTATATGTATCCGTAAATCTACTCCGAATTGAATATTTTAAATTATTGATGTATTTAAGTGGATCTTTGCGTGCAGTTTACATTAGTCGATTAAAAGAAATATTGCTGCCTCATCCATCCAATTCATCAATATTGTTGTGGATGATAACTGTGTCATGTGATAAAAATATATTAGAAATGATTAACTATATATCACGTTACACGGAGATTCTGTAGTTATTTCAGCTGCAATTAGTGCGTGTCATATTCATCATGTCATTAACTATTTGCTCCAATATTTCTAAAAAAAGGCCGGGCAGAAACGGACATGCATTTGCAAGACCTCGTAGCTTGTAAGCAATAGGAGAAGTAGCTCGCAGTCTGCTCCGTCATTGTAGAGTTTGGTGAGGGCAGGGTAAAGTAATTGCGCCAAGACTGATAGAAATGGAGATCATTATTCAGGGATCATTAATTTCTTTCGCAGCATTGAAGAGTGACATGCGGGTTTGTGCCGCGTGGTTAAACGTAATATGCCCCGACGTTTCGTGATCTACTGCTCAGCTTAAGGTTGGATGGCGATATACCTGAAACTTCTTGGGGGAAAATACCATTCCTTGGCCCCCTATCTTATCGAGTGACTAGTATGTTCCCGAAAGATAAATTAAGATTAACATTTTATAATATGACAACTGTTGGCAATTTTTTATTTAATTCAAAACCAAAATTTATTGACAAGGACCAAAGCGGTGTGTATAAATTGTATTGCAATAAGCCTAATTGTAATTCTGTGTATATTGGTCAGACCGGACGTGCCATAAAAACTAGAACAAATGAACATATGAAGTGTTGGGTAAGAGGCGATTCAACCTCTAATTTTGCCAAACATCTGTTAGACTGCAACCATAGCAGTGATTTCAATGTCAAGGTTCTCCACAATGTGTGTAAAGGTAGAAAGATGGATTTTCTTGAGCAGTTGGAAATTTTAAGAGCATGTCGAAACAAAAATGTAAGGGTGGTTAACGACCTTTTGTACCCCTCCAACTCCTCCCCTTTATTATCAGTTCTGCTGGACTCGGCAAGTAAACCCACTGACCTTGAGGAAACTATTCCTCGTTAGCTTTCCCCTCCCACCATCACCACCTCCTCCCTGCCTTAACCCCCTCTCCCTAAGCTATATAAGCTCGCTAAATGTTTGTATATTCACCTTGATAATGACAGTGTGTACTGCCGAAACCTAGGTCGGGATTAAAAACTCTTGTGGAACATACAAAAGTGTATTTCATTATGTTTCCTGATCTACTGCTGGTCACTTCTTCAAGGTAATGGTGGTGGGGTTTGGTGCTGATGACTTTTTACTTCAAGTAGGATGGGTGGGAGGAGGGGATGAAGTGCGGGGACTGGTGGGGGAAGATGGAGAAACGTTTCGAATGATTGGATTCAACGCATTGCTGATTCTAGATACAATTTCAGGGCAGCTAAAAGTGTATTAGCTTTAAACGTTGGATGGCAGACTTAAGCAAATCCTCTGACCCTAATATTTTCTCAAAACAGTACCAATTTTTTCACGTAAATTCACATAACTCAACTTTGAGCGATCCTCTTTTCCTCCCTATGCTTATGTTGAAGTCTGCTTTACTTTGAAGAGGAAGAGCACTTCAACCTCGGGTGATCTGCTTTTTTTCACGGACAGTAAATTAATATGCGTAAAACAGACTCTTCAAGAAACAGGAAAATATTTTAAAATCCATTTAACGGTGCTCAAGGTGCAATAGGGTATGATCAGAAAGAGTTACAGAAGATTTCTGGTCATTTGGCGTGGCTGTAATGATTACTTAGCATTCGTTGAGATTCGTGATTGGAGTGAAAGTCACATTTTTGACCTAAACCTTTCATTTTTTTACACCCATCATTGTCATGGAAACAATCTCCTCCTCCCACCACTCTTTCCTCCCCTCTCCAGCATTCTTTTCATTTCATTCGCCATTATCTCCGACAGAGGTCCTCATTATTATTTCTTTCATATTGCGGTTCCCCTAATATTGGGTCTCACCCCAATCAGGACTGCCGGGAACCAATCGCGGAGGCGGACAGCGGGAATCAAAGTCACTCTCCCCTTAGTAATTGTGTGCGGGATGGCTTGCGCTGGGCTCTTATAGCTACAGAATGCTGTATTAATTGAGTTGATGGGAACGACAGTGGAACAACTTCTCGATATCTTAATTGGTACTTCAATATGTGCGTTATTGGAACACCTCTATTTCACTAGTTTCTCTCATGGCAATAGGTGCAGCCGAAGGTCGCTAGCTTCTATTGCAGGGAATTTATATCTCTCGGAATCTGTTTTATGATGCTAGGACTGAAATGACCAAATAATGGAGTAAGCGATGCATCTAACTCTGATACACACATTTTTAAAGGAAATGTATATTGAACTTACATTGTCAACCTGCTGCAATATACTGCAAAATATTAGATACAATTATCGATTTTCGTTAAGTCATGCTTTGCTGTTATATGTAAATGAACTCGATTCTTTTTCTGGAGCGAAACTTTTTTATTGCAGATAAGTACATTCCTTGATAAATGGTTTGTTTATATTTTTACCAAATATTTTTGGTAATTTATTTTATCCTGTTCTATCTCAGTGTGGCATTTTACTAAATTCTAGTACATCGATGACTAATTAATTTAGGCAAATGCATTAGGTTTCATGGAAAGGCTGAGTTTTAACGTTATCTGTGGTCTTTATAGGAGGCTGATTAAATGGAGTGAGCGTTGATGGACACAGTTGAAGGAAAATAAAGCCTCTTTTGTAGAATAATCTAAAAAAATTGGGTCTCTTGCTCCTGAATATCTTCGGCTATCAAACTGTAATAATCAAATAGTTTTTAATTGCGAATAAAAATAGGCATGTTCGTACTTAATGGGTTGTAAATAACCGTGATCCCTCTCCAATATATCCCACGGTTGGCTCAAAATAAAAGTAAGACGGTGAGTGGAAGACGCTGAAGAGCAAACAATCGAAAAAAACGATTAAGTGCGCCATGTACAGGATCAGCTTGTACACCTCGACACAACATTGATCGTTATATTTGTATGCACGTGAAGAGATCAAAAACGTCGCGTGAGGGCATATCCAGTAAAAAGGTTTGCAAAGAGAGGACTAACCTTTCATCAGGCGCAATATTGGAATTGCTGAGTTCAGGCGCAATGTGCCTAGCAGGCACAAATGTAAAATAACATAATTAACTCTTATCACGGCTCAGCAAAATAAACAAATCTTTCTACGAACTTAATTTATAACAAAAAAAAACAAACATGCTGGCGAGCATTGTCGCCACATTGCCCCCACAATTAAATCAAAATTTTTCTCTTCTTTTTCAAGACAAGAAAAATCTTTGATTAAGCTCGACATTCGAGGGGAAAAATATTTAACTATGTGCGAAGGTTTCCTCGTACAAGGAAAGGAAAGAGGGGGTGTTATTTCTACATCTCAGCCCTAGGATCTCATAACAAATTTCAGCCCTGAATATAAGGCCGTAGATTACCAAAATTATAAATTCCTAATACTCAACCGTCGCCATCCGTTAACTGACACGTATTTGGGCCGGACATCTGTGAAATTTCGAACGGACCAGTGTACAAATGGAAAAACTTCCGGAATAGTTTGAGCTCCGTATTAGATTCACGTGGCGTTCGCAACCTTTAAACTTTAAAGCACCATTATTAGTGTAGTCGAACACATAGATTGTTTCTTATTTACTATGTATATACCCCTATAAACACCTTCAACCTGCTTCGGATCGTTCCAGCAAGGTGCGATTTCATCTGCTCTTTAGGCTATCAAGTATTATTATATATAATGTATTTTAGCATGTGAATTCTATATGATTAGGATTTTTTATTTTGCTATACTATATACACAATAATGCTTTTATTTCGCTTTATTTTATTGATGCTTTGCTCAATTATGCTAAATAATCCGCCACTGATCTGTAGGAATAAATGCGAAAAGCGAAAGCCAAAAAAACAACAGCTTACTATGAGTATCAAGGGTCTTTGCCACCTATTGGCACTGATAATTGAAAAAACACTTGCGCTGAGCCCGTCGCATCCATTGCGCCCGATGGAAAGTTAATAGGTATGTTTTGTATCCTTTGGGTTAGGTATTTCTTTTGAGCGTGTGCTTAACCCGCAGGATGCGCTACTTCAGAAGTTGCATGAAGTTAACGTAAAAAACTGTAGTGGGAAAACGACGTCTCTGACGCGACTGAAAGAAGCACGACGGGCTCCGGGAGCACAATATGAAGTCATATGGAAACGCATAGCTATCAGAGAGGCAAATATCGTATTTTATGTATGCAGTAAAAAGTTAAATGTTGGAAAAGTTAAGAATCTTAGGAGAAAGATAAGTAAGCAACAATGGGAAATGGTTCATTGGAGAATAAATTATTTTTTTATTGCTGCGTTATGAATTTTTTTCATATCTACCTTAAAATGATACTATTATAAATAACTGAGCTGCATAACATATCTCAATCCCTGACTGCTTGAGACTACTTTAATGATCAGAGGAATAGTATCACAGAGAGGTCATAGTATCCTTCATCGTTAATTCTAAACAAATTTTTTTATACAGCTTGTGTTTATGGCTTCCAATCTATTCCCTTTCTTCATTTTACTCATTTCAAAATAGATTCTTTATTATTTCTCACGCTTAATTTGGGCTCAATTTTCTTCCTTAAAGCGATGCCTCTTCCTTTCTTTGCGATGCTTTTCTCCTGAAGCCTCATTATTTATGTTTCTATTTACTATCATAGTTTTTTAAAGCTTTCTCGAAGCGTATGTCCGAAACAAAAATAATGACAAAGCTCCCTCGTTGATAAGTCTATCGCGGTTGTGTTTGATTTCATTTTCTTGCCTCAACTTTGTAAACCAATATGCACAAAGTTGCGAGTTAGCCATTAATTGCTAGATTTCAAATGCCGTATTTATTTGCCCTTCGCATATGCGTCGAGATGTATCGGTTTTCAGTCATGAATATTCAGTTTCTATTTTATTTAACTGAGTTATTTTTCGTTTTGATTATGTTTTTGGCCGTGATTGCAATTAAGTCTTTCCTTTTTCTATCTCATGGCATTTTAATCCAGGATTTGGCAATATTAAGTGCTCTTATTCCACACTGTTCATTTTTATCGCATGCATAGATGAGTCCTCCAGTTTAATTTATACTTTCATCCATTGGATTAATGGTGTTGGTTTTTAAAAATATTGTTGGGAAGTGAGATAGGTAAAAATAACAGGTTTCGCGTTGAATAATTCATTTCTGTTTATCACCAGCACCTGTGGAAAAATTATATTTTAATATTATTTTATAAATTTAATTTTGTGTGACCCATTTTTTGGTATCAAAAGATATTCTTTGACTAGTTTAGAGGTTTAATGAACTGCTCCTTCATGTTTCATAAATTGGTTCAGTGGTAATTTTGTATTCCGATTACAATTCTTTTTTTTATTAAAGGTCGATTTGTGTTTTGCATTCGATTCCTGCGAGTCTCACATCTATTGATTATTGAAATGAAACTCATGGAGTAATGAAAATAATCAATAGCAACCGATTCATAGTGCAAAAGTGTAGGCAGTAAATTTTTCCTCATTGCATTTAGTGGGGACTACAGATCAATTTTTATCGTTGATGTACTAAAAAATGAAGTATAAGTTAAAGCTATTTTAATTATTGGTATGAAATATAGTTCAATATTTGTTTTTGTGGAAATTGACATTATTAAATGGTATAATTTACTATGATAATTTTTTGCATTTATGTGGTTTAAATTTACATCAACCTATTGACTGCAGGGGGCAAGTAAGCTCTTGTTATTTAACTGGAAAAATACACCAATTATTTTATTAGAAAACTCCGTAACTTACGATTGGTGTTCATTTAATCATTAAAAATATACGTATTTTTTACATGAAATGCCCTTCGTTGAATACAAATATAGCACGAAAAATTCATTCTTCCCTTCATCAGGACTATTTATACGACATTTTAAGGAAACTTTTTAAAAAACCTTAAATAGTCAATCGAAAGTTCTTTACATTCGTAGAGACACAGTGCACTACCATTTTCTTGTTGATGCAGAGTTTGATTTTGATAGATTGTCGGAATCTCTCCTTTATTCTTCATGGAAAACTCAGCTGAGATGGAAGTGTCTTTATGACTAATTATAGCTTGAGTTCATCACATTATTTCGAAAATAATAGTAATGCTAAGTAATTCTGATGGATAATATTATTATTATTAGACTGAATCTTAAGTAAATATATTTTTCTTTGTGTAAAAAAATTGAAAAAGTTTTTCGTGGCGCAACACTCTCCCCTACTCACAGGAATTGCCGAATTGTAACAGGAATTGCCGTTAGCTTAATTGTAAGGATGAGTTATAAAACCAAACTATTTGGGAATCAAGAGCTCTGATTTTTGTAACTTCAATATATACCAAGCCTGGAGACTTAGGGTGCCGAGAGCAAATTTACAGTCACAGTAAAACCACATGTTCATTGTTCAGTACATGTACAGTTGAAAAAAAGTTCCTATTCACCAAATAGGTGGGATATAATTATTTCATTCAATTTTCCTAGCCTCTGTGCGGGATAAAACTTGTAGTCTAAAAGCAGCCGTCAAACATTTTATCGCTCTAGTGCCTTGGGTTTTTAATAGGAAGATTTTTTTACCAAATCGCAAAGTCGAGTAGAAGGAATTAATTGTTGATCCTCATTTCTAGAGGTCGCAGATAAATCCATTGAACAGCGACCGCATCGTCCGCTTGACCTTAAGCCACCTCCATTTCTCTTTCGCCTCCTCAGGTGCTGTGCGGGTCGCACGTTGCCATACGGTCAAGCGAGTTTTTCCACAAGCAGAGAAGGTGACCTTCGTACTTAACTGAGAGAGGGAGAGATCGCAGCGCCAATTGCCGGGCGGTGCGACGGTGGACAAATGAGGAGTCGCCCGTAGCCGTGTCTCGTTGCTCCGTCCTCTCTTTGCTCGTTAATATCGCCCTCCGCCGCCACACTTCACGGGCAAATGAAACCAACCAACCAACCCCTTTACCCCTTAGCTCGGCTGCAGCTCCAACGAACCGTCTTCCCATTTCTCTTGCTCCTGTAGCGCACGAGCGCGACTTACGTCTTTATCCACAGCCAATTGCACTCGTGCACGTGATCGCCTGCGTCCTCACTTCTCGCAGAGGGAAAATATATGAGCACCCATTTACACTTTTTCCTTCGCAAGAGGCTGATTTTTTTCAAATTTTCGTATCGCCTTGCTCAGAGCTTTCTCTTGAACAAATGTGGAATAGCGTCAATTTAATAAACTAATTTGAACTCAAATTCACCGGCTTTTTCTTACGCTTTCCCGAAAGAGCTGCCTAAATGTACGATAATAAAAACATATTATGCGTAAAATATTTAGAAGCAAGTCATTACGAATGGACTAAGCGTTCTACTAACAAGGAGATTAAAATGAGTGACCTATTGCCCATTCACTTCCACTAAATACATGGTTTCCTTGAGAACATATAGAAAGCATACGGGGAAAGTAAATTACCCGTCAAATATTATAAACTCCTTAAATCGATTGTCCTGGAGAGACACCAAATACCAGCCGAATTAACGTTATAATATAGATTTAATCTGAAGGTGTACCAATGCTTTGTCTTTATCATGTGCCTACTTGAAGATATTTCCGCATTTCAAGTAATAGCCCCACGAATGCCGGTCATCTCATTCTTCGTTGTTCCTATCATTACTTTCAATCTTGGATATTAAAGGGGAAATTAAGACATCATATAAACCTATAGTACCGTTACAAGCAAAAGATTGGAAGGTTACATTTCTAATCAGATAAGGGATTCAAATTGAGTTATCACGGCATATCCTTGATGACATCATATGCTTAAAGGCAGTGAGCAGCGAATCAGAGAAGGTGATTCGTTTATGTGCCCTTTTTGTGTTTTTCTTTTGTTCAATTTCACCAAGATATGATGTGCAATTTTCTTTTGTGCCTTCCCAGCCATTGACTGTGATTCAATTATCTGACGTCACGCAAGCCATCGGTTAATCCGACGCTTCGACCCATAATCCCTTTCTCCTGCCGCTGTCAGAGAGACCACTCAGTCCTCCGTGACCACACCCACTCTTGTCATTGATAACCCAGGTTTTCCCTTAAATAAGATAGTACTCTACCGAAATCGGCAAACCCCGCTAACAGTTCCCTTTTCCTTGAGAAAATAAAATATTGGATTATTTGTCGGCGGAAGTTAGAGAAGAAAACGACACAATGTTCTGTAATATATTTTCACTCATGTGATTAAACCATGATTGAAATAATCTCTGCATGGTTCTCTCAATGGAATAAGTTCGCAATCAAGATTTTCTTAAAGTATGTTTTTTCGTTTTTCCATTCATTACTTTCAGCCTTGGATATTAAAGAGGAAATTAAGAAATCATATAAACCTAGAGTACTACTGCGGCAAGCAAAAGATTAGAAGGTTAAATTTCTTTTCAGATAGGAGCTTTAAATTGAGTAATCACGGCCTATTCTTTAAAAAATAAATAAATTTAATAAATACGTGATTTTAATAAGTAATATTTATTGTCCATCCTATTGCCTGTCCCTTACCCTTTGCTGCTCTGATGATACCTCTTGCTCGGAAGGCAGTCTTGACATATACTCCATTCTGCTACAGGTTCCCTTGCTGCGAGGACTCTTACTTCCTTAAATTGCAGCGGAGTTAGCAGCCGGGTCAGGATTTGTACTCCGATCTCACAATCTGTTCCTTCCAACGGGTGCAATGGAACACAGTCATTTTATACATTCATATATAGTTTGACTTTTACTCCGTCGCGTCGGCAACTTCTGGTCTTATTTTTTACGCTCTATGGCAAAATTCGTCCTTTTTTACTTCACGAATCCGCGACGAATCACATGCCCTACCTTTTATAGACGTGAATTGCATAGGGGTGCGTCATATATCGACTCATTCACTTCTCTTTTTACAGCCGTCCCTGCTAGATACGATTTGAAGTCCACCAGTGATATTTACTTCCGTTGGATAAACTGTACAATTTCCAGGCGTTACCGCAAACGCTGTTCAGTAAGTTGATAAACTAGGACCTTTCCTGACCTAGGATCATTCCAGCATCCATTTTAAAATAACACGATTCAACTCATCGATGTGCCAGCACTTTTTTTTCTGAAAATCCCAGTTTTCCTAACGTGGAAAAAAATTTAAGGGTTAGATTTTTTGTGCTGTTTTCCATTGTAGAAAATTTTAAGGATTTTAATTTGCTAGGAAAATAAGAAATTGACGGTTGAAAATGGTTGGTGGCGGACAGCGAGGCCTTCCGTGGGAGTTCTTCTCTGCTCTCAGCTTAATCACTCCTTTGCGGCCTAATTGCCGTTTTTCCTTTTCTCATGCCCCATGATAATTATTTTTTTATTAGCTCACCCCAAATTTGGGTAATTTTTCCTTTTTTATATTTATAGCACGAATCCTTGTCCTCACTCGAAATCCTCTCTTCTCTTGAATTTAATCTCATTTTTTTTGCGTGAAAAGATGATACAGGTTGGCACCAACACACTTTGTAATTACATTTAAGCTTTTTCTGTCCTTGGAAAAGAGCCTTTGCAGTAGTTTTTGTGTAATTAAGATTCCTAGGTCAGACGTAAGTAGCTTAATTTTAAACCTCTTCTACGGTGGAGTGATAGTGGAGTGGAATGATAATAGTTTTAAGAGATTCCGGGTGATTAAAATAACCGCTTGGCAATTGAGTTTCGGGGATTACCTTTGTTCATGAACCTCATCGTTTTTATCTTACCTTTTTTTGGTGGTCATGTCATTTACGTGGGGAAAGGTCTCGCAAGATTTATTATAAATTATTCCTTTTCCTTTAAAACTGTATTTCATGGGTATTTTGTCCCACAATAATACTAACTCTATACGTAGGCTAGTCCGACGAATTTTTTTAAGCAACTTTAGCAGTTGAACAACGTCACACATAATCTTAAAATGTCATCGGGTTATTCCTCATGATGCTATATGTAACATCATATTCATCAAATTGGTCACCTGCATAATTGCAGTTAAAAACTGGAATTCAATTTATTCGAACATAAGACAGATTGATAAATGATATGAGTTTAAAATTAGGTTTATTTTCTCTGGTTCTCTTTTCCTGGAAACGACATTTATTTGAATAAATTGCCTTTAATTTTCTTTTTTATGTACAAAATGCTGCAGAAATGAAAAATTATTGAAGGAAAAGAAATTAAGCGACTAGTTAGAGATTATCTCGCAGTTGACGTCTCAGTGGACCAATTATTACTTCCGCTCAGGCTATCGACGAGACGGGAAATGAACAGCATCCATAAAGCCGCATAAAATCACTATTTTTACGAGAATATTTCAGCGTTGTAAATTAAAAATTATCATCGATTAGTATTCAACAAAACATTTTTCATTAGAAAATTCTGAAGGCACCTGCAGAATCTCCGTTTAGATGTAGCTTGGGTTTCGATCAAGGGTGCACCGAAATCCGATTTCAGAACGTAAGCATAACAGGTACTATTAGGAGCGAAATTTTTCACAATGTATATCATTTTTTTTTGTTAATAATAATAATTTTTTAAAGAAATAATTTACAATATTATTACATGAAATAATGTGATAATTACAATATACAATAATATACAATAGTAACAAAATATAATAAACAATAAGAGAAATATTAGAAAAAAAGAATCAATCATCAATTCATCAATACATATATCATACAATTTAGGTCCTGCTAAGCCAAAACGGCTTGTCAGCAGGTGCCTTTGTTAATTTCTTATTTTTTCTGTATAACTTTCCGAACAGATATAATTTCATCATAATATTATCCTATCAACCAATTTTTCCGAGATTTTTTTAGAACAGACATGCTTTTAATATCCAATATTGATATAGGCGATTCGTTCAACAACCGAGGAACTGCATGTGCCAAAGACCTTCTACCATGGAGGTCAAAATACTTGGGTACGAAAAACCTATTTTTTCGTCGGAGTTGCAATACAGAATTGATCTGACGGTTCTTTGTATGTTTGCTTATAAAACTGTTGTCACAAATGAGCACATATTTATACAGTCCTTTTATACAGTTTTATACATGCAAAGAGAAATCCAAAGTTTTCCAGCATGAGATGCTAGGTCTATTGATTAATTAAAGAGGAAGTCCTTAGAATAGTCGGAGATAATAGAAGCCTGATGAAAACCTTAATAAGAAGACGGAACAACCTTATAGGCTACATCTTGAGACATAATGGCCTGATGAATACAATCATCGAGGGACAAGTGTATGGCAAGAACGGAAAAAGTAGACCTGGAACAAAATATATGGAACATGTAAAGAAGGATCTGAAAGAGAAGAAAACATAGGTGTGAAAAGATTAGCTGATTGGAGAATTTATTGGAGAGATGCGTCAAACCTATATTAGGATTGTTGACCAGAGATGATGGTGGTGATGTCGGGTTGGGCTGTCTATTGAAGCGTCGCCAGTGATGGATGGATCCAGCCTAACCTGGGTGCAAACCCGACGGTAGTTTATTTAATTAATATTGCGAAGGATTCAAAGTTATCGCGTAGAGACATTGTTGAAATAACGCTATTCATTGTGTTAGTAGTGAAGAAGGAAAAAGAATTAAAACTCTAGGATTCCCTTCCTCTTTGAACAAACGGCTATTGAACCTCTCCGACTTCCTTTTGCGCTGAAAGAGTTGGAAAAATTAACGATGGAATTCTAGAAAGGGAGTGAATGGGACAATAGAATTGCTTGATTCTTTCAGACGCGTTGACATAGAGAAGGGGGACGAGCTGCTTATCATTTGCTATTTCAATTTTGTTGCGATGTTTCTTTAGATAGGCTATCTTACATCTTTTTTCAAGCGCACCAGTAATATCGAATCAAAAGACGTTAAAAATAACCATAGGATGCTACTTTAGCTAATTTTCAATTACAATCACAACACACTCGAGTAAATTAATCCAGGTGACCATCCAAATCTCTAAGAAGCGGAAAATAATTCTATTACATCATATTTTCCACATGAATTGAAAGGTTTTTCTTTTAAATTTTTATTTTTCCAATTATCACAAAAGAAATTGTTTCTTTTAATTAAATAATAAATAAGCTCTGTAAATATCAAAGTTGCTTCGTTTATTTTTTACCGTTTTTCCATTCAGTATTTAAATAACCTGGTCCATTTTTATTTGGTCTTTCAGCTCCTATGTATTCAGTTCTCTATGGAATATTAGCACAGAAACGATCAATGATATTTATAAACTTGATTGTTTCTGGTTTTACTTTGTGAAAATCCATTCTTAATAATAAAACGTTATTGTACTTTTCCACACGATTTAATTAATACGACCGGTTTCGTCGCAGAGGCGACATCATCAGGTACAGAAACCGTTATAATAACAGTTATTTTGTTCTTGTTTATCGGGTTGCTATTACGTTGGTAGGGGAGGGTTGCGTTGGGGTTGGAGCGTCACTCAGCTTCAGGGGAATCTCCAAGAGCGGGGAATAGTTTACAAAAATATTTTCATTTGCTAAAATTTTTTTGAGGGAAAGGGAAGAAGGATGGACTGCTTGGAGGAGTTGGAGATAAGGAAGCATATAAAAAATGGAATTTTAGCAAATGAAAATATTTTTGTAAACTATTCCCCGCTCTTGGAGATTCCCCTGAAGCTGAGTGGCGCTCCAACCCCAACGCAACCCTCCCCTACCAACGTAATAGCAACCAGATAAACAAGTTATCATTATTCTTAGCGCGTTCAGCCACCCCTTCGATTCTGGACCAACGAGAACTTTGGTTGATTCGTTATCTTCATTTCTTCTGGTCGACAACGTTTTCATCACCGTCTAGTGGTTTCCCCGTCGTGAAATAATATATTCGGTCCTGTTGGGAAAAATTGTGATCAGTTAAAATGCTAGCGGCATTCGCGGTGATCTACTCACATTCAATCACCGCTTATCTGGACTCCCGTGGCCGTATTACGCTTCAGCTCCGTATTTCAAAATACCTGGTACAACAGGGGGAAAAAGGCATGAAAACGTATTTGATTCTCTGAGTATTTTCATTTTTTTTTCAATTTAACAGACCGTGACAATTTTGTAGATTTGAAAATTTCGTGCTCTAATGGCCAATGTTTTCGCAATTTGGTCGGAAAATGTATTATTTTGAAAATAAGAAAAGAGCAACTGATTTTTTTTGGTCACGCGAACCGACGACTGAAATAAAATGGAAAGTCAGAAATTGTGTCAGAGGAAGGTGCTTTTCATGGATGGTTTTCATTGCTTGTTACATGGGTCAAATTTATTTTAAATTAAAGAAATGTTTTTGCGTGATTTTATCACTCATAATTTCGAGTGACTATGTTAATTACATTTACAATTTGAGATAAACGATTATATTGATATAAATGATATTAAATAATGCAATACCTTTTAGCATAAAAGGAAATAGTTTTATTATCGTAAAAGCATTAAAAGATATCAAGGTATTTACTCCTCCTAACTTCGATAACGTTTCAAACGACTTATTAAAATTAAAAATAAGAACTTTGTGTTTTCACATGAGTATTTAATCACACATTTACACGACCATGGTTTCAACATCTGAGGTCATCATGAAATCATCTAATGTGTGAATAAATGCTAAAGTGAAAACATAAATTTCTTATTTTTAATTTTAATAATGAATCGCTTTCGAAAAGTTACTCCTCAAACAATCAGTTTTAAACAAAATTTTTAGCGCCTCTTCGAAAAGTGATTTTAAACACCCTTTTCTGGATAAAAACCTTATAGAGTTTACTCAGTTCGCTATTTGGTACAGCGAAAGTGTCAACCACTTATGGCAAATATATCGAATTGGTTGTACAGTTATCGTAACTCATGGGTGGTCTTACGATGTTCATATTTACTAGAAAACATCTATTTTCAATACTAAGCCATTATAAACATAATGATTTTAAGCCACTAAGCTTTATCAATTCTTTCTCTACGATAGTTCAACGGATATCTTGATGTATATGAGCTCGAAATCTGTAGCTTAAAATACTACCTAATAGTTGCACAAAAGTATTTGGTTATTTAGACCTATTTTTTTTAAATTCCGTTCATTGATTATACGCACGCCATGAGGTAAATATAGAACGTCAAATATCTTAGCAAGCAAAATATCTTCAAAATATAATATAAAATATCTTTGGCTTTGAAGAGACATAAAGGGAGTATAAAATATGAAATAAAAAAGGAGGTTGCATTTCTTTCACCACGACATGGTTATTGTAGCAGGCGAGCGAAAGCTGAGGTCATATGTCATAATGGAATGAGAGGAAAGGAAGGTGGAAAGAAACCCAGCGCGGTATCTGAATTAACCTGCTATTAACGGAAAACACTAAGGGCTTCATAAACCTTCCAAGGATGGAGTGTAGCGCGTTTGCAAACCTCTGTACAGATTTTAAGCAGGAATAGGGGAATGCATCTGCCTCCACCGGGATATGAGCCCAGGCCCACGGGGTGTAGAGTCAGCACTTAAGACACCATACCGACCCGATACCTTGCCCTCATTTTGATGTTGGAAAATGTTTTCGGATGATGTCACACGGAAATCTAAATGGCGGGGATAATTTTGGGAGGGTAAATTTTGAAAGGTAGATAGTCTAGCAGTACAACAATAACCGATTCTTTCGGAAAATGCTTCGACTGCAGAGTATAGCTAGTTATCTCATCATTTGAGGTCTTTTTCTACTATTTTCTGTTGAGTTAGCATGGAGGGGATGAGAAATTGAGTGGTTTGAAGTGTGGAAAGTTAAGAATGGTGGATATGTGACCTATATTTCAAAGGTAAACTTTCCCCATCAGCGGATAATTGTGTGTTTATCCGAACTTGTAATAGAAGAAAGAAATATAAGATTCCAAAATGCATCGTCCAAAGTAAAATAGCCCGACGCGGACGAATGTGGTTCTCGGACACTTCTCAGCTGGATTTTGGCAAAGTAAAGACGGCGAGGCCTCAATATCCTCCAGTTAAATGCACGCGAAATTGCTCTCGTTACAGGGTTAATTGTTTCATGTGACTTGAGTGAAATTCCACCCTTACCAAAGCCCTTCATAAATTCCAATGCCAATTGACGACTTTAATTTTACATCTCTTTTAGTCTGCTTCGACATGTGCAAATACCTATGGTTCCGTATTTTTTTTTCTATTAAATTTGTATATGCCCTATGTAATCCCCCTCAGCTGTGAACCATTCCTTTTTTCATGTAATAACTGTCCTTGGCTAACAAAATTAACGGCCTATTTTCTTAAATAACAGCAGTTTTACGAAAAAGGTCCTGAAACAACCTTCCTTAAATCTTTCTAGTAAACTAACTTAAGAAAAAGTATATCACAAATAGGTAGGATAACTATATAGAATTATTTATCCTAATGTTCATAGATATATAAGTAACATTTGAGCCAACGTGTCTCGTGATATGTGTAATGCCTTATTGATCGATAATAGTACCTTCATCTTTATCATACTTTCCTACATTTTTTTCAAGATCGGTTTTACCATTTTTTTACGAAAAAATATAGCCAAAAATCCCTACCTCCGATACTCTTGCATACTGTATTGTTAGTACAATATGTGGCAAATTTTCATGGCATGGCATTTAACATAATAATATGACTTATGGATATTGAATATAACTTCGGTTGGAATGCCAATATCAGGGTGTGCAGTTTGATACTTGTCCATTTCCTCTGCTCACAAACTAATTCTCTACACTCAGGAAAAAACCGTGTAAAAGCCTAAGGAAAGTACTTTGATTGATTTAAAGGGATAGTGTAAATGTATTAAATATATTTATTTTTCATGAAATAATTGCATTAGTTTCGGATCGCACCCTGTATCTTGCCTATGATCGATGTTAAAGAAATATGCATGTGTGCATATGGAGCATGTTTCTCTATGGAAGTAAGGCTTGGGTATAGACACCAGCAGAGAAATAAAGAGTGGAAGCATTCGAAATTTGGTACTATCGAAGAATGATCAAGTTAAAATGAATCGACCGAGTTAGTAATGAGGAAGTTAAACTTATGCCATCACGTTGAAATGAACATGGTATAGTGAGTGAATCTTTTCAATAAATAGTTTAAATAAACATTAATATTTTTACAATATTAGCTGTATGAATAATGATAAAGATAAAATGGGTCACCTGAGTTTGTAATGAGGAAGTGCTATGATGAGTGGGAGAAAAGGAAAGCCTTCCCAAAAACCTTGAAGAGGAAACGGGAAAAATTTTTCGGCCTCATTATAAGGCATGATGGTCAGATGAAAACAATCTTAGAAGGACAGGTGGAAGGGAAGAAGGGCAAGGGACGGCCCTGAATGAGTTAAATAGGGTAGTTTATATAGGGTGTAAAAGAGAAGAAATACGTCGACATGAAAAGGCTAGCAGATAGGAAGGAGGAATGGAGAGCTGCGTCAAACCAATCTTAGGATTGTTGAATTTTGATTATGACGATGCCTTTTTGGAAAGCTATAGAAGCTAAGCTCTTAGAATATATTAATATTATACACTTCTTTTCATGATAATGATTGTGTATTCATTATTTAAAAAAACAATATTACCATAATGGCTATAATAATGAATATAAATTATGAGTCAAGTTCAATTGAAAGTTTTGATTCTAATCAATAAATCGTGTATTTTCTTTCTGTTTTCAGGTGAGTGTCACTCAATTGCGAATGAGAATATCCTGCGGTGCAATCTTTGAATAAAACTGTAAGTAAATCTGAATACCTTCCGTTGGATAGTTAACCATAATAAGGTATTTTATTTTTAACAACACCTATGATAGGAATTGCACCAATTACGTAGAAGGCGAGAGATTCTTGAATAAACCTTGGTGGATTACATGAAATGCCACAGAGATCAAATATTATGTGCATTGATCTGAACTTTTGATTCATCAATGATTTTTTATGCGATGTACAGTTCAGGGAAACTTATACCTACATAAAAAGACTTCCTTGTGCATTAGTGCATGTGTAATAAGGTTAATTTTGTCGTCTAACATTTTTCTGATGTATTTATTCAATGAATAATTGCAGCAGATGTTATGTCTGGATTACAAACTGAAGGAGACCATCGCGATGACTGGACTTTGGCATTCCGTTGCAATTTCAAACTTGCGAAGCGTTCAGCGTGTGAATTAATGGAACGTCGTGAACGACAGCTGAAAGATGATGGTCGCGTTGGAGAGATGAACGCGGCGATTAAACAAGCGCAGACAAGAGCGATGGATCGCTGCAGACGTCCTTCGGTGAAATTAGTCCTTAAAATCTTCATGAGCTCGATAAACGAGACGGCGCGGCGGGTAAAGTGAAACTTCATGGCTCTCATTCATAAGAAATGGCTACTGATTGCAGAAATCATTAGGGTACTAGGCAGGGCAGCTAGATTTGCGATGGGTGGCTACGATAAATAGAGCCGCGTAAGCGCATTGCTAGATGAGTTACGCTAGTTGTCGTCACTTTTGCAATAACGAAATATAGAATGAACATACTACGCAGATTCAGAGAGGACATATTTGCAGATAACATTAACGCATTGTGGTCCGTTCACGTAAAAATTACGCGTTTCCTCATCCATCGGTAGTGGTCGGGTCACGTATTTTTACGTGTTTTTGTATTACGATTTGTCACTCCCCTCTACGGAATTATTTTGCACTGCTTGACAAAGTTATTTTTCTAGCAAAAAATAAATAAAAACATATGGATTAAAAATGCTTGTTCATTATGAAAACGTGTGCATGTTCATGCAACGAACATGAATTAGTTCTCGAGTTGAGTGAGTTTAATTGTACACTTTTAGCTTCTGTGTGAAAATTTATAAAATTGACGGCCTAATGGGCTAGACAAATGCAAATGGCATCGAACCAAGAAGTTTTAAAGGTGTGCTTCACTCACTGTCGTATTATGGTATGAAAGGAAGGTGAAAGAGATAGACTGCATAAAAGATATGTTTAAGTCCTCGTTCTTTCATGTGACTATCAGGGGTACTAACACATGTGTCATTAATGTAATTAAACACTGATTTCGCTGCGTCTACTAAATGGGGGAATTTTTTCCATTTTCTATTCGAGGCTTGTTGGTCCTAGTTTTCTCCTTCTGCATCTAACTAGTTCTGTACAACTGCATCGATATTAACTATCCCCTCAATAATTTTGTATCATTTGCTAAGTAGGTGTCAACTTGCATTGCAGCAATGAACGATCGGTGATAGTTCACACCGCACGCTAGTGTAAGCATGCATTTTGGCCGTTTTTTGAATACGAAGACGTAGAGTATTGTGTGCTGCATGTTGGTGTATACTCACCCCCTGCCAAACACATTCGATGTGGCTCGCAGTATATTGTGTAGATGCAGGTGTCTCTGCAAACACTGCTATCTATCCATGGCCTTTAAAAGAGGTAACGCAACGACTTCACGATTTACAGCAAGTAATTTCTTAAATGATTTCATTAGTTACTAACCCCAGAACGACCGGGGAGATTGATGAGATTCTTTTTCTGTATGAAATGAAAGCCATTTGATAGCTATTAGCATTTATCACATTTGCCTTAAACGGCTATGGGGATCAAACTGATCCTTCTGCAAGAAATACTGTATTTCGCAGAATGGAAGTCTCTCACATATAAATTAAATTTCCTGACTCTCCTTTGCGGCATTGTACCTCAGGAAAAGAATTTTTACTTATTGCGTTGTTGCTTTCAACTTACTAATGTTGGAGGAATGGCATTCCCTCGGCCATAGAAGGTGATAAATAAAGTCTGGCCGCCCGGAGGCTAAAGAATCATTTTTATCTGGTCGTCATTACTTTGGAGAGTAAAAAACTATAATATATAGTATTCATTTTGTAAATTCGAAATCCAATACAAAATATTTGTATTGAAACACATTTATAAATACAAAGTAAGAATTTTAATATTAATAGCATTTTCACACCAGTAGGTACGATCCGTTTCGGACTTGTCACTAGATTTACAATGGCCTTTTCGGTTGTTGTACAAGCAATTTATAAATTTTGATATTTCATTTATTTTTTGTACCTCAGTATGTAATTTAATATGTAATATGACCATAGAGAAATATATGTCATTCAAAAATTTCTATTAACCTCGTTTTAGTCATATCAATCGTTTTGTGGCCAATGAATTTCGGTTTTCTTAATTAGGAGGGTAAAATGGTATAGCAATAGACAAGGTGTGTATGAATCATTAGGCAGGAGATATTTTTAATTGGTTTTAATAAACTTTCCAGGCTTTAACGTAACTTTAAAAAATCAAGCTTTTGGCTCACGCAGCTGAGATATTGTGAAAATTTACGGCGCACATTAAATCAGTAATAAATTCATTCAAATCCCAAAGCCCCCTGTACGGAGATAAGCGAGTTAACGTCTTCACGATTGATATTTATGAACCGATGACTGCTCCTCCGTCTTCCTCTCTGATTCCCTATTCTCTTCCTTTCTTCTTTCCTCATCTATTATGCATTCGAAGGCGCAAGTGTGATCGTTCCCTGATTCTCTCAAAAGGATTTTTGATTTGAGCGCCGAATTTTTTGCCCTCCGTTCATTAACTCTGGATTTAAACAAATGTCACCGGTTTTCATATTTGTATCTTTTGAATTTTTGTTAACGAAGCGATTTAAAAGAAATAAGCAAATTTCTTATCTATGTTTGCTTTTGATTCAGGCTTTAACTATAATTCTTTAATTTTATTTCTGGCTTTATTTTAATTTTGGCATTTTATATCTCTTTCATGCCTTTGCTCTTTTTTCAAATAGCTATGTTTTCACGAATATTTTTTTTATTTTCACCTTGTGGTTAAAAAATGAATGCCCTCTGAAATGTAACATGGTGAACGATAGGTTATATAAATTACTTTTCTCCGTGGGGATGGATGTAATATGATGATATTTAAGCCTCTATCGAATAAACTCTTTGAGTACAACGGATGGCATCTTAAATTGTAGATTTGAAAGTATCATTTCACAGCATGATAACTTTTATGTGAGTAGCAATAACAAATTTACTGTGAGGTCTTGCACTACTTATTTACCGACTAGGTAATTTACGAGCCTGTAATCTAGGCAGCAACCAGTCGTCTTATCTTTTTTAGAATAGGAAGTTGAATATACATACTGTGTACCAGTGCTTCGAGAGACCATCTTGCAATTGAGAATCTTTTATTTTTTTAGCATAAATAAAAAACATGTTTCGTTTATTATATATCATAGGTATCGTGTTGCAATGATGCAAAGTGTATCAGCTGCACACTCCGCTGGCCTGGGTTCCGTTCCCAATGGAGACGGAGAATTTTCACTCATCTATCCCTGCTTGATTGTTTGCGAATGACTTGCAAATACCCGTGCACAGGAAGTGCAAAACTCAGTCCGTCGAGTGGGACGTTTAAGCCGTGGTCCTCTGGGAGCTTTTTGATTTGAACTGGCTAATGCCCACCCCAGGTTTCTCTCCACTCTTCCTTTCATATTCCTCTTACAGGATGGAAATTGCCTTGGCTGTCGGTCACCTACTCCAAATCCTATACCATTCATTTTTATTGGTCTCTCACACTCAATCCGTTATTTCACGCGTTGTTGGTTGGTTTCAATAGCTGACATCGAACAATTAGTTGACACGTCATATCTACGCTTCTTTTCATTAAATCTAATAAAGTGGAGCCAAAGCCAAATGGATAATTTAATTTTGTCATGCGCATTTCAGGATATTGTGATGTAAAAATGGCAAATATAGGACTTATTTGAAAATTTTGGGTGATCTTGTCAATTAAATCCTCTTTTGGTGGTTAACTCTCTCATTCATGTCCTTCATTAAAATCACTAATTGATATGATGCAGAAAATTTTGTCACTCATGACTGGCGATAGGTGAAATCAGTTCATGATTTTAAGTATTCTGAACCATTGAAAGGGCAATATACATTTACATTGTCACCGATCATGAGCATTTACACCCGAAAACCATGTAATTTTGTAACGGGTGTCTCTCGTCGGGTTTGCAAATTCAGCCTAATTCGACTAGAGGCCCGTCCACCACGTAAGCACGCGGATAGCTAACAGTGGAGTGAATAATAATAAGAAAACAAATAAGATAATAAGCAACGGGAAAAAAATTAAAGGTACTATCCAGGGTTTCTAATGACCTTGAAGAAAACGACACGTTTCAATAGTAGCTGTTACAAGCCAAGGTAAGATATTTATTTCTCCAACTATTTTTAATATTTGGCAGCTCACAGAAAGAACGACAAATTTACAATACATTTTCGCATCATCGGCTAATATAGCAATCCTAATCACAAAATAATGTTTTCCCCCAACTATTTTAATATTTGGCAGCTCACAGAAAGAACGACAAATTTACAATACATTCTCGCCTCATCGAGGCCTATAGAAATCCCAACCACAAAGTAAAGTTTGGCATAAGGCGCACGTGGTCCCGAAGACCTGACATAAATGCACATGAATTGGAAACAGCAAGGAACACAAACCAAAATCAACGCTAAGAATTTAGATCCCCATAACGGGCACGTAACAGAAAATCACGAAAAGCAAAATTGAACATTAGAAATCATCAAAGCCCTTTAGCCACATACCTCAATCCCTCACTCGCACCCACACAGACACACTGGTTTGAATTTTTAAGCACACTTAATGGAGAGATGTTGACTCCTGAAAGTTCGTAGGCCAAAGAGAGCTTTTTCGTGGCGAGCTCTTCTCTCTAGCATTTCCCTCACGGAGGGCAGCAGCAGCGTCGCACACTAGCAGACGCTTCATTCCGGTGGCACATACACCTGCGCGCGCCTCCTCGCCGGCGGGAATCCAAACTGGGCGCTCTGGTTAGTCTGCGCCATGCGTTAGCCTGACCTTTTCTCTTGCGGTGGTCAGCCGTCAGAAGAAGAAGGCGGGTATCGCCCAGACCACGGCCAGGGGTGACCAGTCCCTTTGCCGCGGACCCGTGGATCGCCGATGTCCTGAGTGCTCACAAACCTCAAATACATGCACACAACTTTATAAAAAAAAAAAAAACACACTTGATTATTGACGTACGTGGCTATCGGATTTGAGTTTATTCCTCCCAATTACAGAGGCAATGAACTTAGATAAAAATACGAAATCTAAAGAAAATAATTTGTGGCTGAGATAACAAAAGAAAATAATTTTTTTTTTCTTTGGAGCAAAATAGATACAATATATTCACACATTCCAAAATAATAACAGAGTGCATTAGTATTTACAAAAAAAAAAGACTTAACATTCCTCTAATTGCTTTACAATCAACATAAGGCAATAGAAACAAAATAAATATAGCTTTTTAATCCTAACACCTCCCACCTGCTCCTTTGCCTCCGAACTTTCGGGATTCATTCTCCAACTTTTGAGGGTTACATATTCCCCCCTTTACTTAATAAAAAAAAAAATTTATGAGGTTGGGTTGAGATATGGCTTTAAATCTTTAACATGCCATTTTCCAATACTCTTATGGTTCTCTGTTTCCAATTCATAAACATTATGGGAAATAGAACATCTAATACGATACGGACCCACAAATTTTGGCAATAATTTGGAGGAAATGTTTTGAGCTGCCGAAGATAAAACAAAATTTCTCTTTAGTACCAATTCGCCAGGCGAATATTTGCGATCTCTTCGTCGCAAATTATAATATTTACTCTGCCGCGAATATGCCTCGGTAAGGTTCCGCTGTACTAAATCATGCAATTCCTTCAATCTATTTAAGCGAGTGGCCCAATCTTTTACTGAGCGCCTTTCAATCTCATCGGTTCTCTCGCTTGACCTTCTCTCGGACTTGCAAATATTCAATTCTCGCCCGAAGTTTAACAACGCGGGAGAATATCCTGTGGATGAATGAACAGCTGAGTTCATCGCAAAACAAAAATCGGTTAAATGGACATCCCATTTCTTATGATCTGTTCCTACAAAAGATGAAATCATAGTTTTTAAGACTCTATTAACCCGCTCAACTGGGTTAGCTTGCGGGTGATAGGGCGGGGTGTACGATAATGACATGCCATGATCTTCCGCCAATTGTGATATAATACGATTAACATATTGCGGGCCATTGTCCGAAACTAAAAATTTGGGTGCTCCCCATCGCAAAATCACTAACTCCCGCAACGCTGCCTTTACGGTCTCGGCCGTCGCACGCCTAACGGCCTTACATTCCACCCATTTTGTAAATAAATCCTGGAATACTATAACATACTGATTTCCTTTTGATGAACGTACTAAAGGTCCCATAATATCAGTTGCTACTACTAGCCAAGGTTCCTGAATCTCACGTGTACTCATCTTGCCAATTGGGCGTTGTTGTTCAACTTTGAACCGCTGACAGACGTCGCACTTACGGACATACCGCGCTACATCTAACACAAGACCAGGCCAATAGTAAAATCTTTTGATTCGAGAGCACGTTTTTTCTATTCCCAGATGACCCGCTTGAGGGCAATCATGATTCTCCTTTAGCACTGCTTTTATCCTTTCTTTCGGAAGACACAATTTCCATGGGCAACTACTGCCTTCTAACAAATGGTCTATTACCCGTTCTCTATGGATATACAATTCCCCGTTAACAATTTTCCAATCCGGATATTTCGCTGGACTACTTTGCACTCCAAGAAAACGCTTTCTATACCATGTGTCTTCACTAGGTGGTTCCTCCGTCTCCATATTAACCAAATCTATACATTCTGGGATACGAGACAATGCATCCGGCACCACATGTTCCGAACCCTTCCTATGCCAGACCTCAAAATCATATCCTTGGAGGGATAATGACCAACGAGCGAGACGACCGCTTGGATTACTTAATTTGTGAAGCCACTTTAAACTGCTATGATCAGTAAGGACCACGAAATGATAGCCTTCCAAATATGAGCGAAATTTCTCAATGCTCCATAGCACGCTCAAACATTCCTTTTCGGTCACCGAATATTTTTGTTCTTGTGCTGTCAGTGAGCGACTCGCGAATGCAATGACCCTCTCAGAGCCCTCTAAGAACTGTGTAAGCACGGCCCCTAAACCGATAGAACTAGCATCCGTTTGCAAATAAAAGGTCTCTTTGAAATCTGGACACGATAACTCCGGAGTGGAAGTCAAGTATTCTTTTATTTTCTCAAACGAGGATTGTTGCTCCTTATCCCACTTCCACACAATTCCTTTCTTCAACAAGTGGCGCAAAGGTGCTACGATAGAGGAAAAATTGCGAACAAACCGTCGATACCAGGAAGCCATGCCAAGAAACCTGCGCAATTGTTGAATATTCCGTGGCACGGGATAATTTACAACTGGGCTGACTTTCTCCATATCCACCGACAAACCGTGTTTATTGACTAAAAACCCCAAATATCGAATCTCTTGGCAACACCACTCGCATTTATTCTTATTTATCTTCAATCCGGCGCTCCTCAATATCCGAAAAACTTCGGTTAATAGCCTTAGGTGATGTTCAAATGTTTTTGTAACTATTACTATGTCATCTAAATAGGCGAAGCAGTGCGGCTCCATCTCCGGTCCAATTAATCTATCAAGCAACCTTTGGAAGGTCGCGGGTGCCCCTGTAAGACCAAAGGGCATTCGCTTAAATTGGAATAGACCTCTCCCCGGAACCGTAAAAGCGGTGATTTCCTTACTAGCGCTTTCTAAGGGAATTTGGAAATAAGCCTGATGCAGATCAATTTTTGTGATATATTTCGCACTACGCAATTTATCTAGAATGGCCGACATGTACGGCAAAGGATATGCATCCTTCTTGGATATCGCGTTGACCTTTCTAAAATCCAAACAAAAACGATACTTCCCGTCTGGCTTACGGACTACAACCACTGGACTCGACCAGGAACTTTGCGACGGTTCAATAATATCTTCACTCAACAAACGATCAACCTCTTGATTTATTACTTCCTGCATACGGGGATTCACCGGATAATATCTTTGTTTTATCGGAGGGTTGTCTCCGACGTCAATGCGATGTGACACTAAATTTGTGCAACCCGATAAGTGATCAAACAATCTTAATTCCCTCTCTAAAAATTTTTCCAGTTGTTCTTTCTCAAAATGATTCAAATTCACAACTCCCTGAATCTGCTCCGTCACTTTACCCTCATTCCGAAAGTTGTAACGCACTCTAGGAGAAGAATCAAAACTCCACGCGTTTCGCCGTGTGTCTATTATAAGGGCGAATTGCGAAAGAAAATCCTTACCTGCGATACACGGAACAGATAAACAAGGCAATACATACACTTTAATTACCTTCGTCTTTCCTTTTAAGTTAATAGCTAAGTCAACTGACCCTAAAACACGCTCTGTGGTGCCATTCGCTACAGTAACCTTCATATCATGCACTAGAGTGATTGATAAACCCATGTCTTTCACTACCTTTAAACCCCCTAGGCCCAAATAAGTTTTACCGGAACCAGAGTCTACCAGGGCACTAAGTACATTGCGTCCAATAGTCAAATCTAAATACCACCTACCATCACCTGAAACCTGAAAATTCGAAAATGGACGAGATTCTTGGTAGGCTTTATTCCTTAATTGGTTTTGTAAGGATGAGAAGGGAATTAAGGGCTTGGAGCTCCGTGCTCCCTTCCGTACGAAACTCCGGTCCCATTTCCCGTTTGACAATTTTTACACGTAAATTTCGTTACCCCGCGCCGACCACATCCGAAACAGAAACGACCAAGAGTCAATGAACACTGAGAAAATCTATGACCAATCTGACCACAATTCCAACATGACGGCCTATTGAGCTCTACACTTTTTGAGTGCGGTGTGAGTTCCAGCCCCTCCTCAGAGCTTCCCTTCTCCACCGACCGTCTTACTCTCAGATTCTGAGTAACGCCCTGACTTCCCCTCGTCACTGTGACGGCCTCAATCGACTGACGATAGTGCTTGCCTTGAGAGGCTTTATCGTGAGATGAATTTTCGCTTTTACGAACTTTGAAAGGTTTATATGCGGCCTCCGGTACTACCGACTGAGCAGCATTTGGTGGAGATCGGAAATTGCTTTTTAATTTGTGAATATATTCATATTCTTTCCCCAGACTGGATAACTCGTCTAACGTATGGAAGTCTCTACGCCTTATGAATAGTTTATAATCTGGTCTCATGTTGCGATACGCCCATCTAAGCTTTTCCTCCTCGCTAGGAATTTGCTCAAGCCTATTCAATAGCGTACCAAGACCCGTTAAATAGTCTGCCAATGACTCATCTGGCCCTTGCGTTCTCTCCCTTATCTCACGTTCCAACTGCTCCTGGAAATCGTAATCGGTAAATCGACTTTTCAACGCGGTCTCAAACTCAGACCAGGAATTGAACTTACATTTGTTCAAACGAAACCAATAAAGAGCCGTATCTTTCAGAAGTTCAGGCATACCCATCCATAATTGATCCTCAGTAATTCCATAGCCTTCCCTTAATTCTTGTAAACGAATCAGAAAATTTCCGACGCTATCCCCTTTGGCCCCTGAAAACTTCAAATTCCAGCGCCTCACGACGTCCATTATATACCTAATCTGGCTTGGAGACGCGTTCAGCAATTGCACATTAACTTCATCCGCCCTAGCGTCTCCCGCTATCTCGCCTGATTCTCCCCTCACATGTGCAATTAGACGAGCCCTCAACTGAGACACGTTCCCGGTGGAAACCAAATTCCTCTCAGTCAATTCTGCCACTAAACCACTTCTTCGAAGGTGATATACCCAGCTAACCTGAGGGGTAGGGCCTCCTGCAGCTGAAGTAGGATTGTCTAAATGTAATAACTCCTCAATACCTTCCTCCGACATCACGATGAGTATTTCAAACAAAGATATAAACCACAGAGCACTAATCTCACCATTCGAAAACACAGTTTACTCCCCTTAAACGCAAAGCAAATATCCAACAAATCTAGAACAAAAATAAATGATCTAAATGACCCATTAGGGTCCCTGTCCGGGCGCCATTTGTAACGGGTGTCTCTCGTCGGGTTTGCAAATTCAGCCTAATTCGACTAGAGGCCCGTCCACCACGTAAGCACGCGGATAGCTAACAGTGGAGTGAATAATAATAAGAAAACAAATAAGATAATAAGCAACGGGAAAAAAATTAAAGGTACTATCCAGGGTTTCTAATGACCTTGAAGAAAACGACACGTTTCAATAGTAGCTGTTACAAGCCAAGGTAAGATATTTATTTCTCCAACTATTTTTAATATTTGGCAGCTCACAGAAAGAACGACAAATTTACAATACATTTTCGCATCATCGGCTAATATAGCAATCCTAATCACAAAATAATGTTTTCCCCCAACTATTTTAATATTTGGCAGCTCACAGAAAGAACGACAAATTTACAATACATTCTCGCCTCATCGAGGCCTATAGAAATCCCAACCACAAAGTAAAGTTTGGCATAAGGCGCACGTGGTCCCGAAGACCTGACATAAATGCACATGAATTGGAAACAGCAAGGAACACAAACCAAAATCAACGCTAAGAATTTAGATCCCCATAACGGGCACGTAACAGAAAATCACGAAAAGCAAAATTGAACATTAGAAATCATCAAAGCCCTTTAGCCACATACCTCAATCCCTCACTCGCACCCACACAGACACACTGGTTTGAATTTTTAAGCACACTTAATGGAGAGATGTTGACTCCTGAAAGTTCGTAGGCCAAAGAGAGCTTTTTCGTGGCGAGCTCTTCTCTCTAGCATTTCCCTCACGGAGGGCAGCAGCAGCGTCGCACACTAGCAGACGCTTCATTCCGGTGGCACATACACCTGCGCGCGCCTCCTCGCCGGCGGGAATCCAAACTGGGCGCTCTGGTTAGTCTGCGCCATGCGTTAGCCTGACCTTTTCTCTTGCGGTGGTCAGCCGTCAGAAGAAGAAGGCGGGTATCGCCCAGACCACGGCCAGGGGTGACCAGTCCCTTTGCCGCGGACCCGTGGATCGCCGATGTCCTGAGTGCTCACAAACCTCAAATACATGCACACAACTTTATAAAAAAAAAAAAAACACACTTGATTATTGACGTACGTGGCTATCGGATTTGAGTTTATTCCTCCCAATTACAGAGGCAATGAACTTAGATAAAAATACGAAATCTAAAGAAAATAATTTGTGGCTGAGATAACAAAAGAAAATAATTTTTTTTTCTTTGGAGCAAAATAGATACAATATATTCACACATTCCAAAATAATAACAGAGTGCATTAGTATTTACAAAAAAAAAAGACTTAACATTCCTCTAATTGCTTTACAATCAACATAAGGCAATAGAAACAAAATAAATATAGCTTTTTAATCCTAACACCTCCCACCTGCTCCTTTGCCTCCGAACTTTCGGGATTCATTCTCCAACTTTTGAGGGTTACAATTTTGATGACTAATTACAGTCATTGCTCTGTTCTCATAGGTAATCTGTTTATCACCATGATGTTCCTGTTCGGATATTTGTTATTATTTCCCTCGTCTTCATTGTTTAATATTCTTTCCGTCCACACTTCCACAATATAATATTGTTAGGACTTGTGAAAAAAAGAAATAAGTGGACTGTTCTTGTATTTTTGTTGCTTATCGTGAAAATATATATTGTGATGTTTTTTACCTTTCATTCCAATTTATTATTATTGCTATCAGTAAGTTGCTTAATAATTTCAGTAGTGAGAGGATTCTTGATTACTTCTTTTAAGAAAAAAAGACGTTATTTTCCTTTCTATTTGAATGAAAATATTTTATGTTCTTCATCGTCAGTGCCGAAACCCATATCACAACGCTAGTAAGAAACAAGTCGTTTGGTGCAAACGTGCCTAACTTCCTAAGTCTTATGTAATAATTCAGGTTCGTTGAAATTGCCTGGGAATTTACTCTTCCTCTGCTTTTGTCCCTTCCCCTTTCTCTCCTCACCCCCTTCCTTTTCTTAATGAAGGAGTTTTTCCCACTCACTTACTTCCAGCTCCGAACCGATGGAATAGCTAATCACTCCGTCCCTTGAGAGATCGCAAATCCGATTTTTCCGACTAATAACATGAGCCAATAATCCCCCTGGAGGGAATCGGAGGAGAATCGCGTCTATTAGCTTCGCTTCTTTTCGGCGCTCTCAGCTAAATGAATGGAAATAGTATCCACGAGTATTGCCACAGAGGATTCTCCAGTCAGCCGATAGGTGAGTAGTCAGTCAGACGCCGCGCATTAAAATGGCTCTGCAAAAGTCAGCACTCGCGTCACTGATGAGCAGAGCCATTCAAATGTCACGGAAAAAGAAGCTGCAGTGTGAGATGCAAGCCGAAATTTTCACAGGGTGGATAAAAATTTTGTCGTTTTGACTATAGAAAGCTAAGCGTTCCGATTGGCGGCGAGTTTGCCCTGATTCCGGATGCCATGGATGTATCGCGTGTAAAAGCATACAAAGTCATGACTTGTCCAGAGCATTCGGCAACAAGACAATCTCACGGCTAATGGGAGAGCTTGGCTCAAAGTTTCTGATGCTTGAAAATGGTACGTTTTTGACCAAAACATGATTGGTAAAATGGTTCATCCAGGCATCAGTTATCTAGGGTTTAAAAAATTGTGAAAAATTTTTCTCCACCCTGTATAATTTGTATAAGTGAGATGATATGGTCTAATGGCCTTATGATCTATCGAATTCATAACTTTTCACTGCTAATTATCGCAATTTTAAACACTTTATAGCAAACTTTAATAATAAATAGAGCACTTTGCACTCATCCATGTCTTACGAACATCTTTTAAACCCGATTAAAATGCACCTAAAGCGGCCAAAACGGAGATCAGGCCTTTACGTGAGGGACTGAGGTTTACATCATCCTGCCCCCATCTGATTCAACAGTGACTTAAATCTAAGTGGTCATTTTTTACTCATTTTTAAGAGCACCCAAAATTAGGTTTCCTTCTGCTGCCCTTCAATAGTTGTAAATTTAAGATGTATTTGTTTTTTCACGGGGTTAAATAATAGAAATACCCTATCCAAGCCTAATAAAGCATTTTAGGTTAGTGATAGTTTGGTTAGGCCAAGACGGTCCTATTGCATGCTGAATGTAGGTGACTTATCATCCTCTGCCAAACACCGTAGAGATGGCTCGCACCGTATTCAGTACATGTAGTTTGCGTGCTTTTATTTCTTGATTGTTCCATTTGAAGCGTGCTTGTGGATTTTTGCATACTGCATGCTGGTAATTGCTCACCCCCTGCCAAACGCATTACAATTGGCTCGCATGGAGTTATAGCAGATGTAGATACAGCTCCGAACGTAGAATTATAAATAAAATAGTGTACGATGGTAAAAACTGTCACTCTGCCTAACACCTTTGCAGTCGTACCAGAATTCCGGAAACACGTCAAGGGATAGAACCTCGATCAAAAGCCGCATTAAATCGCTCAACCGCGAGGAATATGATTAGTGTATTTATTCGCCTCTAAGTATTGGAATTAGCAAAGAAAAAATCTACTACGAGAGGTCATATTGGTAGGGGTAGGCTTTCGTTGTGACGGCCGTCTCCCGAGGACCCAGAGTATCTCGGGAAGTCCCAGGAACGGTTTTGGTAAAAGGGTCGCACTCGAGCATTGCTTGGATCCAATAAACCCGGCTGGATCTTGGCTCCACGAAACTACCACTAACCGTATTTTATGTTTTATTGCAAAGTGTTCAGCAACTTCTTAAAGATCCGGGAGGTGCCTCGAGCCTAGAAAATAGGTAGATGGGCAAATTTTGTCCTATGGGTGTGCTGTGAGACTTGACGCTTTTTATCAATTTAATTTATCGATTTAACATAAATAATAATGCATCATTAAAAAATTTGTGTACATACATTGCAAGATTAATGGCATTTAAATTATAATATAAAGAAATAAGTGCATACTTTAAACCATGCGCACACATTAATTAAAGATTTTGTTATACAATGTAAACCTAATCGAAATAACATCTACGAAACATCACTAATAACTCTAACGAAATATAACATTACTAATAGCATCATCGAAAGTAGTCTACTTCAAGTAATCTGTTTTGCCGTTAAATATTTATTCAACTTTTTTTTTTAAGATGTCATCGTTGAGCTTTGAGCTGTTTCAAGAATATGTGGAAGGAGTTCCAAAATATTATTGATTTCTTCAATTAGAAAGTTCCTTTAAACGTCTTAGAAGTCTTGAACTCTTGAGAAATTGTTTGGTATGTAATCAACGCGAATATCTAATGATAGTATGGACTTAAGAATTCCGCACAAATTATTAAATAATTGGAATTGCACTGTCTTTTTGCCTATCATGACTTTTCACAGAGAGTTGAGGTCCAATATCTTTGCGGGTATTTATTACCAAAAATCATTTCCTGTTATTCTTGATTGATTTCTTGATTTATTCTTGCTAGAATTGCGAATAAGTGTATACCTTTGAGAAAAATAACTTCGTAAAATTAACTCTATCAGGGTACAATCATCGCGGAATTCATAAATGTGACTACGAAATGATTCATAGTTCACATGACATATTTCCAGGTAATTAACACGTTCGCTGGCGGGCCCGAATTCTGCTGTCATTCCGCGTGTGCCAGACGAATATTTTCGAACCTATTACCAAACGGCAATGATGATATTGAGCCTATCTCCGGGTTTTACTAATATTTCTCGGTATATTTACACTCATTACGTGATGCGCTATCGCTTGTAACTTTAGTCACGTGCGACGCCATAGCGCGTCTCCCCACTTTTGACAATGCCTAAAATTTGATGAGACGCCATTTGGCGGCTCAGGCAATTGGATCTGCGTTCCAACTTTTTAGTGTACACTCAAAAGCTATGATTGAAAATAATGTTAAAACAAATTTTAATTGTTGATTATGCTTTTAATAATATTTGCTATCGTATCCGGAGATGATTAGTAACATCCGCGACAGCCAACACGGGCTTTTCTAAAATGAAGAAACAGCGCTAAAGATAGTGCAAAAAATACTATTTTTGGTTTTATGTAATGATAATTTTATCCTCTAAATAACCAGACTTCGAAGACTTCCTTCTGTGTTATTTGTATTTACCAGGTAGTGCGTCGATTTTTTTACACCCTATCAACGGAATCCCGAAGAGTATGCAGCCATTCTTCTATAATTTATCGTCTTCACTGCAGGAGAGAGATCATGTTGGCACCTGGATTCCGTGTTTCATTCCACAGTATAAAAGCATTAACAATGCAAGTCCCAAAAAGAGCATCATCGGCCACCTTGTGGTACCACCTTACTGTTTTTCGATGGGTGCAGTGATAGAACGAAAGGGTGTCGGCAATGTCAATTCCTCCCTTTATTTTCTTGTACTCAATCACCATCTTTGGCTTAGTAACCACTTCCCCTCTTCGATTTCTTTCCCCGTTGGGATTATCTCCTATCTAATGGTTGTGGAGATCTTAAATACGTCGCGCTGATCTTTCCATTTCTTTGCCGTTGCTCCACAAGTTTTTCATAGCACTGAAATGCCTTTCTTTAATTTAGCAGTCGTTATTTCTCTTAACAGCCCTTTCCTATTTTTCCTAACGGTTCCCACAAAATAAGACTTACCTCCCAAGATTTCTTTCCATAAGCATGGGATGAATCACCTCACTAGAAGTATCTAATCACTGCAGCAGGAGCAGGGGTGCCGACTTAAAAAATATAGGGGGCCCAAACCTGGGACCTTGTCTCTGTAAATTTTATAAGTAGTGAATTTTAAGTTTTTTAAGCATTTTAAAGAGTCATATGATCGACATTAGAGCCCTGATCACTCGAATCTCGATATCTGGACACTCCGGGGAAAATTGACAAGCATGACACATTTTTTCCTCACATGTGTAACGAATTTTTGGGGGGCCTCGGGCTCCCTCAGGCCCCGTGGAGTCGGCGCCAATGAGCAGGAGTTATTAGAAGGTGAATAAAAAAATGGAATAAGGAATCATACCTGTATTAGAAGAAGAAAGATTACCTGACTCTGAGGATTCATACGACTCCTCAGACACCCTGAATTAGCGGTGTCTCCTTCAGAAAATCCTTCAAGGTCGTTGGTGGAAGCCGAATTGTCAGAATGACACATATGCTCGATTTCTTCTTCGTTAAAACGTTTCTTTCCCCCAATAATGCGTGGCGGAGTACACATGTTCACCATATTCACTAAACTGGTTATCACTTCCGTACCGAAGCCACAGACACACAGAATAATTTTGGTATACTGATGTGCTCCTTACTCGGTTAGGTATGAGCGACAACTGAGGGAAGGAAAAAAACGAAAAAAAAGCTCTGCAAATGTAATTTGAAACATTGTGTGGAGACATAATACCTCAAGCTTCCACTTGATACATAGAATGATATTGCCATTGAAAAATGGCACCCCCGAAAAAAACACGAGAAACCGAAGGCGAAAAAAAATGAAATTCGAGCTGAAATGTGTTACCAATACCCTCCCTTCACAGAAAATAACATTGTCTCGTCAGTGCATTAGGAAATGTAGCTTAAATTTCAAGTTCTGTACATCGCTTGATGATTCAACGAAAACGCTACTTTGACGCCCATTGGCGTCTCACTAGTTGCGTCCAGCAGCAATGCGAGACGCCATATGGCGGCTCGATAACTCGGATTTGAAGTTATGTGAGACGCCCTATGGCGGCGCGAGGCAGGGAACGTGTTTAAGGGTGGACTCTTTATATTTCAGTTAACCCGGTCAAAATACCTAAGTCTCAATATTTATTTTTGGGGAATAATTATCTTATAAATTCCATTGCTCTTCCGCAAAAATTCCATTGCGCTTCCTTATGGTTGGCAGCCTCGTTGTTCGGCAAATATGCTTAGTTTTAATTTTTTTCTTGCAAAGGAAAATTCTTCAGAAATATCCTGTAACCTTCGAAAGACATAGCGATTAATCATTCTATTTTTCAAGACTCAAGCTCTGCTATAATTTATATAATTTATAATTTTCCCCTCCTTATCTCTTTCCTCCATTTTTATTTCTTTTGTTCTTCCCGGAGTTTACCTCGTCAACTTCCACGTTCTTTTTATCGCTACGATATCTTTCATTACATGCCTCTCTCTCCAATTACCCCATTATAGAGAAAACCTCAAACCACGGGCATTTCCTTTTAGGCGAAGTTTGATATCCGAGCCACTTTACGATATCTATTAATATCCTTGGTACCGTTTTCCTAGAAGTTCCGCGTAAGGCATTTATTTTAGGTTACAGCCTTTAATCAGCCAATTTTACATTTTCTTGTCGAAATCTTTTCACGCATATCATTTAGGGTCGTTTAAATAATGTGTGGTTAGCGCTAACCCTATGATGATGCATCCTTCGACTTAATCTAGAGGTGGTTGAAAGTTAAGGTTAGCTACTGTATTAGCTCAGGTTTCAAGCTGATCTGAAATTTAAGCCACCTCCAGGTGAAGTGAAAGGTTGTATCATCTTATGGTAAGCGCTAATCGGGCACTATAAAACCGCCTCTAAGTGAAACGAGGCTGCTTGCATTGTTTAGTAAATTCGAATGAAAATATATCGTCGGGCTGTATCCGGCTCAATCCATGGAAGAGCGTATACCTTTCCTTCTCAAACCATTGGTGAAATTCCCTTTTCTTCATCCGCGAAACATCTTCCTCTTATTTTTTTTCATTCCGCTTTCAATTTCTCAGCGCGTCTTAATGAGAGCGAAGCAGAAGATATTCTTCCCCTTTCCGATAGGGAAGGATCCGAGGGTGGAATCGGAGTGGAAATAGCTCTTATGAGTTTCTTGAAGCTGAAAACAAGTTAAATTGGACGGCATCATTATTTCTTGCGTCCGACCAAACAGCTGTTCATTCCATTGGTCGCTTTGACAACAGTCTCTCATTTCGCTCGCAACGTTATTTTATCTCCCATGCTATTTAAAACGTACTCGATGCGTCTCCACTTCCGAGAAATTGCGTTTGAAGTGTTAAATAATGAACTGAGCGTTGGGAGTCACCTTGAAGAGGAGGACAGGAAATTTCATCGTTTGATTCCGCTCGCTTGCGTCTGCTCTTCATTTGCGTATTTCAAGAGGGAGGCCCTGGATGAACACTTAGGGATCCTTGGTTATGCATCGCGAAAACGCGAGAGAAACCGCGTTGAGGAAGAAGGAAGTAATTCCTACAGAAAATTGTTGCCTCTAGATACCGCTTGTTGTTGGATTCTAATTTTAATTACTATCGCATATAAGTTTTTTAATGCCTCGCTTTTTTTCTTGTTTATCAATTTTAAACAGCGGTTTATACTCGTATTTCCCATGATACCGTTATGGCTATGATAAAAAAATAATAAATTTTAGATAAATGGTGGATAACTAAATGTTATTTTGACGGCAATACTTAGAAAAAATTGCTATAGCGAAATATTGGTCACTTAGGTACTTTTTTATTTTTATAATCCTCATTGCAAGTAGAATCAGCTAAAAATATATTCAATTACTTCGTTTTTTAGTTGCAACCTTTATTTATCGCTAAATTATCTCTTTTCTAAAATTACCCTGACATATGAATGATATGATATGAATAATTAATATGAGAAGTGAAAATAATTATGGGCAATTAAAGTGGCCTTGGCGGTAATTTTTGACATTAATAGTTATTTGGCAAACTTGTTTCATGAACTCAAGGACAGGGATTAATACCCCCTTTCCTGGGATCAAGTTGTGAGTTTAAAAAGTGTCATTTGTCTTATGAAAGCATTGGTATAGTCTTATTAACTGTCGTAAATCAAAAAAGTTCGAATTGGATATATTTTCTTATCGCACAATCAATAAGCACCAGAGACAACAAATATTTTATATTTATATCCGTAAACGCATCCTTATCTTCAAATAAAATACTTATCGGTATGAAAAAAATGCTCATAATTATTCAAATTCAAGAAATAATTATGGGTAAGATTATTGTTAAAATTGTGTTTCTGACTGACTTGTTAATCGAGCCGAAACACCTCAATCTATTGCTTAGACCAGTGGTGGATCCAGGATAGGGACAAGGGGGAGGTAGGCTAAGTAGGGGGTAACCTCAATCAATTTGATCTTTTCAATGCGGCGTTTCTTTTTCTATCGTCGATTATAATTAGTTTTTGTCCGTCTTAAATTATCTTGATGTCTTTCGGAACGAGGTAAAAATCTCTCATCACGTTTTCATTTTGTATTCTTCAAATACTCTGTGTAAGACAATTACAACATTGTGCTCGGTGCAATTTAGCAAATTTCAGTATTGATGCGATTTGCGTGAAAGTTCAATCGATTCAGGCGTGGTAAAGTTCGACATTAAATTAAAAGGTACTTGTACTTTTCTACAAGTATTTTATGAGTGCGACGCGTTTCGGCTCACAGAGCAATCATCTGGTAAAAACATTTTAGTAAAAGAGAGCATTACATTTCATCTTCAAAGGCAAAAATGTGATGTTCTTATGTACTAAAATTTCTTATACCAGAGGACTGCTCTGTGAGCCGGAACGCGTCTTACGCAATACTTGCGGAAAAGTGCACCTACCGTTTATTTCAATATCTCAAGACTGTGTGAAAGTACGTTTAGTGCCTTTTATTCGTCGGTTTTCACTTAGAGAATTCTTCATTTGAATCCGTATTTGTGGGTACATACATCGGTGAATTCGTTAGGTGGTGTACCGCTGTGGTCAACGTGGCCGCTGCTGCTGGCAGGGAGATATCGTTATGCAGTAGGCCGGACTCAAGCAATACTAGCGTTGTACGTTTGCTCAGGGGTACATTACTAATCCGTTATCCAAGCGGGTCACGCTGGATTTACTCCCTCACCTCTGTTTGCTAATTAATTCACCTGATACTCTGTTAGCATTAAACATGATTCCATATCTTTCCAGTCTCCCGCAGGGTTGTATTTTTATGGCCATTAATTATTCAAACAAGGCTAATTTTGGTTTGAAGTTTCCGTGTTTAATGCTGGTTGATTCTTGTGTCATTGATCGGTGATTTAATATTCACCGTATAATTCCACTTTACCCCTCTTTTGCGAAGCGAAGCACTTTAGCGGGGATGTTGAAACAAAGTGAAATTATGGGAAAACTGTGAATTGTCTTGAAAAATCATAGATTTATCAGTGAAATGTGGAATTCGAGGTATCAATTGGCCTGTGTTTAACGCAACTAAAATGTTTTCCATGATACATCTTTGTTAATTTTGTCTTAACTTCTTCACATGCCAGTTGATTTGATTTGCGATTTCATGTCCCGTAAAACATTTTTCTCCTTTCTGAGCGTGATAATGTCAGGGACAGCACTAACTCCTACTTTTAATCTGCACACTACTGTGAGAAAGTAATCGTTGCTTTCTGATTACCCCAGTTACTTTTTTTAGCTACCTGCTTAGCCCTGTGAATTTGCGGATCATATCTTCATGAATTTAAATTTTGAGCGATTATTGTCTGGAAACTCCTTTCTTAGGAACATGCGGCAAAATAATTCATTTCAAGTTCAAATTTTCAAGGGACGATAAAATTGAAATTCATAAATCGCTCATTACTGCAACGGATCCTATGGATTTGGAGCTCTTGAGTATGATAATAGGGTAGTTTCCTTCATCAAAGAAAACGAAATGCATTGATTGCGATTCGTTACCCACCATTTTGTATTCATAATATACGAATTTTTGGTTTTAGAAATGCCGGTTTAGATGAATGGCAACGGTCAATTTTATCCTCATTTGAAAAAGGCCAGATTTGCGCCCATGCGATGCCACTCCACGTGACGTCACAGGGACCTAGTTTCTATACGAGTAGATACGAGTTTTACATCGTCTGAGATTACCATTGCATGTATGAGGCACAGAGCTCAGGGAAACATCTCTTAATAATCACCTATTAAAACTGTCTAAGGTTGGAAAGGTTTCTTCGTTTGATAAGGTATTAATAATCCTTATATAAGCTAAGCGCTACCAGCTAGCAGGGTACTCTGCTACCTGCTAGCTTCCTGCGTCGTATCAGCGCTCAAAGCCTCGCCCCAAGGTCACCTCACTTGCGGCAGCGGGAACTAGAACGACGTCACACGGAGTTTTCCCAGCATTCATACTTAGCCGTCGCGTTTTCGCGCGCTTGAAATTTTTCGCTTTTCATTTAATTGCAAAAAATAGATATCGTCATTTAAAATTCTAAAAGCATGAAATACGTACTCCAGGAGACTTGAATGTGGAATCAGTCGCATTTTGATAAAAGTTATTTAAAAAATGCGAGATATGCAAATGAACAAATGTATCAGTTTGTGCGCCGTTAATGTCAGGAATATTTACCGGTTTTTGTTTTTCTGTTTTTTTTTGTTTTTTTTTTTATTATTTAAAACCAATTTTAGGAAACAATAGCAATATTTAGGAAGTAAGATATGCCGTCGCATGTTCTCTGATAAATTCTGTGCATTTTGGTACCTCAATTTGTAGAGTTCGGTTGCGTATAAGTTGAGAAAAAGGTATCTATACAGTAGAAATAATATATAAGATAAGTGTATCTAGGATAACTTTATAACTTAAGTAAACGCGTGTTCCACCGTCGTACTATGAAATTGTTAAATATTTATAAATCTCAAGTCGAATTTTTCGAGCGAAGCCTGAAGAAAAGTTTCCTTTCTCTTCCGCTATGGCCCTGTTGCTGTTGTCATCGATAAACTTCGCATGAGTTCCTCGTAAAGTTCCAAGTAAAGTTGCCCTCGACCGTGAACTCTGTATCTACGTGCTTCCCTTGCGAGCCACCGCAACATGTGTTTGGTAGTTGGTGTAACGATATCATACGTAAACTCTTGATTGACTACAAAAAAAAAGAATGCGAGTTCACGTCAAGAGAGATTTGGCCGTCTTCCTGTCTATCTTGGCTCGAACGCCCAATTGCGGCGAATTAAGCAATGCAAGTTAAATAGACATCGCATGCTTTCTGGCATTACTTGTTGAAACTGCATATTGACATATAAATTGATTACTCGCTTAATAAATCAATTTTTTTGTAAATTTCGCTTGTTTCTTTATTTAGACTGATCGTAGTTTCAACTGCACACAGTCATTGTCAAAGTCTGACTCCTGCCGTCACTATACTGCCCACCAAAATTAGTGCTGCTTATCTTCTAAATGAATATGTGTTCCCTTTTCACTCTCCCCTCCTGTCCATACCATTCTCTTCAATGAGATCCGCATACTGCTCCTCATACAGCAATCCTCAACCCCCTTACTTTTTTTGTTTTAAGTACATCGGGACTAGCCACGGTGATAACTTTACGGGAGTCACCCGCAATGCACAAATTGTGCGAAAAATCCACAGTGAAAAAAACCATTCGCCTTGACCAGGATCCTGGACTGTTAACTGTCTAAACCGCAGTCTATTTGATTTCAAAATATAAGGGGAAATTAAGCAAAGGGATTGAGCATTTAGATGATTGATTAATTTATATTTAGAAGTCTAAAGTATCACCAATAACTCACCAACAGGTAACACCAATAGACATGAAGCAAGCTATTTCTATTTTGCCTTGTCCACCTTTGCACTCTGGTCTGTATAAACCTCTTCGGATGCCTGAGTTCGAACTTGCCTTTATTCGAGTTGCTTAGTGATCGGTTAAAGAATCAATTCATATAACTATCCGCTTGGCAGAATATCTCTCTTATTTCATCGCTTTCCCTAGGAATTTGCTTCGATTCCACCGAGTCAATAATCAGAATTTGAAAGCGATGATTACGAGTCGGCGGGGAAAGCTTGATTCTCGATCTCAGTGTTCCGATAGCAAATTAGCCGAATAGGGATGACCCGACGATTTTTCCTTCATAAAAGTAGGGTAAGTGATATACTCATGACCAGCTGACCGATGATGGCCAATTGGGTAGATAGCTTTGATGTTCTCATAAGCATTGGTCCTTGCGAGTATATGCTGTAACGCTCAGATATTTGTGAGTATTCGGTGAAAATTTGTGGAAATAAATTGTAAATTCCCATGCAATCTCAGCTGTCACCGTCCTTTGCGAGTTTCACGAATATAACAAAAGAGGATCGTCAAGTCGGCTCCTTAATGTGCTGTCACCCACCGCGCATTAAAATGGGTTTACAAAAGTCGCCACTCGCGTAGCTGAGGAACAAAGTGGCTCGCGTTTCACTAGGAAACAAGGCTTTATTAGGGGTGTAAGCCAAAAGTTATGTACATGATGACTTTAACATGCTAACTATTAAATTTTATAGCTTTCTAATGATATTCACACACATTTCAGACATTATACTGAAAATATTGGAAAAAGGGGATCGCATTACACTTATCACCGCGTCGCGGGCATTTTTGAAAACCGATTAAAATGCGGCCGAAGTGGCAACAGAAATCTGCCTTGTATGGAATGGAATTGGGTCTCCTGTATGAAGTCCCCTTCAAGATAAACATAGAGACCAATTTAGGAAAATTTGATTGTTGCAACGACCGCCAGCTGTTTATGAACAAAAGGTCGATGGACCGGCAACAGTAAAGTTACATCTAGTGTGCTGTTTCCCTAAGAAAACTGTCTCGTCAATTCTTTTACGTCAGTTCTCTATTACTTTGGGTCATCAAGAATATATTGTATTTCACCCTAAATTTCCATAAAATATGAAGTACCTATAATACGTCTTTGACTCTTGTGAACTTTGTTAGCGCTACAAAAACTTTCTCGTCAAGGCAAGGGCCTGAGGATTAGAAAGAAATCTAAGAATTTAACCCTTGAAATGAGAAATAATTTAAGGTGAAATACATTATGGTCGAACTAAAAAGACTTTTAGAGCCAATCCAAAATGTTTCTGAGGAAAATTGCAGATTCCGTATAATATAATAGCTCCTAATGGACATTGCACAGGAACTCAATTTTCCATGTTCAGTTTGTTTTTTTTATCTGTTTCTGAGAACGAAAAGTACTCGTAAAAATAAAATTGAAATCTATTCCTGACAGTAATGTGAAGAATGCTCTTTTTGGGGCGTAACATTTCATCAATTGAAGTTAATTTTGAATTTGAATTTTAAGAATTGAATTTCCCACCTGAAAAGCTATTTTTTTCTCTGCCGTGAAAATTAATATTTTAGGAGGCCTTGCCTCGGTATCTAATCCATAATATTTTGCATTGGTCTCGTCGCCTTATAGAAACTTGGCTCTGACTATAAGAAAATATTAATGATAAAATTATTTCTCGGAGTATATGTCAAATGTATGAGTTATGATAACTAGGTTTGGTAATAGCTTAGTAACACAATATCATTAAATATGTGCAAAGCTAAGGTATATCAAATTTTTTATGTATTCTCTCCTCATATATTAAAAAAAATTATTTTCTTGTAAAAAAAACTCTTTCCTAACATTTATTTATGTAAAAATATTGTAATTCATTGTGTTTTATATTGTTCTTATGTTTCCATTCATAGCCCTGATGATAGTTTCAAATAAACAAACGTAGGCAAAGAACTTTTTTGCATCATATACATTTGACATATGCCCCAAGAATTATTTTACCATTAATTAAATGAGGATAAGAAAAAAAAATAATTAACAAGATATTGTGGTGTTTTCATCAGTTAGAGTTAGAATGAAATAGGATGAAATGCTAGAATGCTTATAGTATTTGCGTGGGGTGATTTGGTATTTACGTTGTTCCATCAGGAGAATGTTTGAATGCCTTTTCTGTGCGCATATTAATGGAGTGCATAAATGAGCCGCTGGGAGCGTGGAAGCGTTTTCGTCACCCTGTGAGTGCTATTAAGTCTCCAGAACGCTCATAGAGATCTAAAGACCTCTAAGAGCGTTATTTACGCAGCTTGACGCACGCGGTATGCACACTGTGTCCGTATTTAACGATTTGCCGAAACTTTTAAAAGACAGTGCATCACAGGAAATATTTAAGAAAAGGATTGTCACCCACCTGCTTTCTTGCTACCCATGAACACTGATCATGTAATTTAATAATCATTTATCTCCTCATTGATGTGATTAATACCTATTGTTGTGTGAGAAGTAGTAATCTAGTTCTTGTTTCATTTGTTAAACTAAATTTCCTTTTTAAAGGTTAAGTTATTTAGTTCTTGGTATGCTCAATGTTCGTTTTTCTGTTGGAAAAAGAAATTATTATTTTCCAGTTTTACTATGTTAATTCCAGTTTACTATGTTAATTGCACTGCTCACCACTTTAACAATTTCTATGTTTCAAAGGAGTTAAAACTCCTAGAGCAATAAATGAGTTAATTATTATTATTGTTATTATATCGAATTCTCTCCAACTACTAAGCCCTAAGAGAGTGAAATATCTCAACCCTCATGCGCCGATCGTATGAATGTGAAGAGATGCGCTTGAAAATGCTATTGCCTGAGCGTTTGAAGCGCACGTTTTAGTTTATCCATTCCGTTAATTATCCGTCTTCACCTCTACATTTTCCCTAGTTCGGTGCCTTGGTCTGAAATCATGTAATATTAACTTGATTTGATCACGTATCAAGAATGAAAATCATCGTGGAAAAAATCATTTTCATTCGTCCAGGATTTGGACCCGAATCTACCGATTGCCAGCCAAGTACGCTACACTACCTATGTCTCAAAGCCATCTCATTTCAACGGGAATCTCAGGTTGTGTTTTACCGAAGACGTCTCTGGTTAACGCTGTGGCACAGAAGATGGAGGTCATGCTTACTCAGCCACTGTCGGAGAAATAAACCCTACTTTGTCGCTCAGATCATCGTGATTCGTTGACGTTTCTCCGTTTTCATTTATGAGTAGATATGGAATAATTAAAAAATACACGATTCTTATTTCATTGCATTCAAATTCAAACATTCATTGTGAATTACCGGGAAATATTCATCTTTTAAATTAAATTCACTCGCTCAAATGAATGTATGGAAATCGGAAAGGTAGAATAAATATAATCGAAAGGATAGGAAAGAAAATAAAATATTGCTATGATCTCTTATACAATGATGTATTTTATCCACCATGATTTTAAGATTAATCAAGCAACGATATTATTTTAATATTAATTAGGTTTCTTCTCTGCACACGTGCACTGCATAAAATTTTTTCCTAATACTAATAAATTTCCGCCGGGAGGAAGTGGTTTTAGCACGGTTAAGAATTGGTCACTGCTTATTAACCCATTCATACCTCTTCACCGAAGAGAGAATACAGCCCCAATGCTTAAATTGCGATTGTCCACTAACAGTGCGACATATCCTGACGGACTGTGCAAGATATCGGACTGCACGGGTGAATCACGACCTCGGAGATAACCTAGCTGAGGTACTAGGAGACACTCCCGAAAACATTTCCCGACTGATTGCATTCCTACACTCAACTCGACTTTTCAATAAAATATAAATGATACCTCTCTTAAATTATCGACACGTTCATTTAAGAACGGGCCTATTCCCCTTTATCAATTCCAGTCAGTGAGTGGTGCAAAATGGCCTTAGCCGCCGACGCACCCTATAAAAGAAACTCTACTACTACTAATACTTCGGCAGGAAAATGTGTGATTTTTAGCCATCGCTCCCTGGTTCCTTCTTCCTCACGAAACTTTTTCCATCTTGATGTAATTATGTGGAATATTAGAATGGAAAAAATATGGTTGCTTTCCATTACTTGGACTGGATAGTAATATGTTGTTTGACCACGCTTGATTACTACGCAAACTACAGGCGTGAAAATGGAGAGGAAAAAATAATACATTAATCTTGGCTAGCCAAATATTATAAGAATGCATTCGGAAAATGCAAGTACTTTTTGTTGCCACACATGGTCTAATGCTTGGATTGTCAAAAAAATTTTACTTCTTAAAAACAGTTTATTTGAGAAATGAGTGTGTGAAGTGTAAAATAGAGATAGCATCTAGCTTCCTGAAAATCTTTAATTATGAGATGAAAAACGGAACTTAAAGGTATCTCAGCTATCCTAATAACTTAAGTGAGGTCAGTGAAATTTAATTTCTAAATTGGAAGAACTGTATGAATACTTTTTTAAAATTTCGCTGTATCCGAAATTTGCTCTTTTTCAAATCCATTTTATGATCAAATCCTATATCATGTTTTCAATTCTCTGTCAACTTCACGTTTCATGATATAAATTCTGAGAGAATTTTAGCGATAATTTATGGGAATTAATTACCCCCCGGACGGTCAACAGAGAGGAATTTGCAAGTGATTTGCATTGTTTGGCAGGCACTTAATGAAATCGTTATGTTTTTTTTAGGCAAACGTAGTAATGCACCCATTAACCATATCCCTTTATTTATTTCCCCTTGGCGCTTTCTGTTTTCGCTGGATTAATCGCTGTTTAGATTGCCATCATCTGCTCAGAGGTTTTAAGTGGTCGAGGATTCAAATGCGTTTTAATGCGTTAATTCATGAATAAGCAATCAGAAATTTCATCCATTGAAATTAGAGAGTGAAAGAGTTACTGTGAAAAAAATCCGCTTATGATGAACTTTTCTTGTTAAATCATAATTTTTAACCAGTGCTTTTTCCATATCTATAAAAGAGGATGTCTGTTTGTCTGTCCGGTATGCGTTTCCATGTGGAAGCTCAGATTGCTGCCAAAGTTAATACATAGACTTATCTCATGCTCCGAAAGCTCATAGTGCTACTTTTGGCTGCGTTCTTTTCGTCGTTTTCTCATTCCCGTCTGTTGCATCACGTCCACATCCTGCCGGGTAGGCACACCTCTTGACATGATGGAAGGCAAAACATAACTCATAGGATTCAATACTTAACAATTAATCCTCTAAGTGTGAACCTTTTTGCTGGGGTATGAGTTTACACGACGATTTTGGTCCACGAACATCTGGACAGATAACGATGAATTTTGTAGAGTGGGGTTAAGCTAATCCTGTGCGTAGTATACGGAAATAAGTTTATAACAGAGTTTCCCACTTTTCTAAGTACTATCCTTCCAGAGCAAAGCCTTCAGGGGGCCTGATAGGTTTCTATAATAACAAAGCCGTCGGATAATATTAGCATATTTCATGATAAGTCTAAAAAATTATGAGAAGTGTGTTCTTGTCCGTAATTCACCGAGATATTTTAGGCATTTTGATTATATATTAAGCTTAGGTAATCACCCATTTTTAATGTTATATACCCCTCACTTCTCAATGGAAGGTTGGCAGTGGAACATTGATTCAAGGTTAAGATGTGACCATAACTCTCAAAAAAAAAAACATTGATGTAATATAGAGCGCTGCAAAATGCAATAATTTTAATTATAATTACTGTCCTACTCCTCCAGTAAACATACGCCTATATGTTTGGTTATACTTTAAACTTCCCTCCGATAAGGCTCCCGCATTTGAAGTTAATAACAAGAACCCGTCTTTTTTGTACCCGTATGGTTCTACACAGCTTAATTTACTCAATGACTTAAGCTGCGAAATATGGATTATATATCTGATTAAAAGGTGGAATCTTAAGTAAAGCATTGAGGAGAACAGCATGATTCAGCAGGAAGTTGATTCACTTCTAACGGATCCATTATTCCAGGGCGCCAGCCAGCGTCAGCGGTTGGAGATATTGCGATCTGCAGCTGTGGACTCGGTTTGAAAACGCATTAACGTCGTGAAGGCAGGCGGTTGCGGAGAGCGAAGCAGTAAAAAGTAACTGGCTGCTACATGAGATACACTCGATAGTCCCACTGCGAACAGCGGATGAGTGAATGATGGTAATAGTACCCACGACTCAGGAAGCTTTTTTCATTTTTTTATTTCTGGCTTTGAGAGGCTCTCAGATTGAACCAATCGAACGATGTAAAATATCGGTCAGAAATACTTCTATGTAATAGAATGGAAATTCTTATTCATCGTTTCATTCTTCTGGATTTTATTTCGCATTTTCCATAATGCCAGCTTTAGAAAATATTGAAAAGGACGTGTTAAATTCTGATAGCTATCATTGAGAAAAATGAAAACCCGATTTCTTTGAATATTCTTATGAAGTTACTTGGCCACTTTTATTTTCTTAGCCCGTAGCGTTAGAATTTTACGAAGGCCTTACAGCAGGCTGAATCTAATGACTTAATCTACTAGAGAAAAATGAATAAAAGTAATGTTACTAAAAACTTATCATTTTAAATTCTGCAATAGATTTTTGTTGCGCGTATCCAATTTTTTTTTCGTTTCATATCCTTTGCTCGCACATGACTAGGTAATTCTTTTCTAGTGCAATTTTTTGTGACAGTGGGGTTGAGCGGTCGTTTTTCCTCATATTATGACGATAAATCCATAAATGCATAATGTTCGCCTTTACCTCAGTGTTGCTTGGAAATTCTTCCCCGTAGTTTTCCATCGTCAATCGCGGGTTTCCCTTGAGCAATGCCGTATGATTGTGCTAAAACTTTGGAGTAAAATGTGGACTTAAGAGAAAATGATTACTTGAGTCTCTGCCGGTGAAGGACGTTTAGGAAGTTTCTCGCGAGAGGTAGGCAGAATTTAAGTCACAATGTTCTGTGTGCAACATTGTATCAGAGGAGACCCGAGATAGCAACGAACTAAATTTCATTTTCAGCGAACGCCAAAATCCTCTTTTTCCTTAGTAAACTGCCGTTTGGAAAAATGTTAGTCTCTCCTCCGCTCAGTCTGGAAATTTTATTTTTAAGTTAGAATTTTCTACCATCTCATCGATATTTACCAATCCTCACGCGAAGAATAAACCACATTGAGCTCACTATTGTTGTTCTGACACAAAAATATTACAATTAATATTACATAATACAAGCTAGCGTTGCATTAAAATATCGTCATCTTTCTTCTTTTTTGTTTACCGTGGCTAAACAGAGACATCTTTAAAGTAAAACTTGAATTAGTAAAACTTAAGCTAGTTGAATGAAAGTATGACACATCATTTCACTTAGGAGTGATGTAAATATTTTCAACAAAATATGTATCTAATTATAAATGTACCTATTCAGCCAAAATGCATGTTATTTAGGTTGATTGTATGTAAAAAATGAAGTAATTCACACGTATGGAATTAGTTAATTTGACAATACAGTAGATTCCGTTTAATGGGTCCACCGGTTACTTGGGGCAGCCGCTTAATTGGGGCAGATCTAGAAAAACAGAACCCAATAGAGGAATATCCCAGAGTATTCTCCACTTAATTGGGACAGCATGCCGCTTTATTGGGCCATGAGTCGGCAATATAGTCTCTATACTCGCGCCTAAATTAAAAGTTTTGTTTTCAGAATACTACTTTTTTATATTTTCCTCCTTTGATTTACTCTTATTTTTCACAAATTTTCCTATTCTTGCCCTATTTTGAAAGCTCTTGTTGTTATACTATCCGCAAGAGAATAGGACTTTGTAAAAGATATTCATTCAGCGTCAAAAATAATAAGAAATTAATTAAACTCGCTGATTTATTATTAAAATTAAAAGTTTAATAGATTAATGTTGCATTATAAACATTCTTTAGTCTTCTTTCTATCATTTCAACGTTTTTTTATGCCCATATACAGGATAGTTCGCCTAATTGGGGCAGCCGCTTTATTGGGGCAAAGTGCACAAGTCCCGATATGTCCCAATTAACCGGAATATACTGTATCTTTAAAAACAGTATAGGCTGTAGACTGTAGAGTAATTGGCTTTATATCGACTTGACGCAGTTATCACAAAATGGGAACAAATACTCATTGGTGATAAGTGGATTGGATTGGACTCCTATTTCTTTTAAACCATGTGGTCTTTTCTTAAACCACTTCATCCCTGAGACAAGAGATTTCCTCAAAATGGACAGTGTCGTTATAAATTTTCCCTCTAAGGCACCATTTACCTTGAACATATACGCTTTAAAAAATGTTATCTCCGCTACATATAATATTAGTTGATGAGCATTTGGAAGTCCTTATATTAACATTTAGAATTCAGCAGCAAATAATGAACCTTTTATTAATTAATTCTCTTAGTGATTCCTAAAAGTATTCGATGATTCTATAATTTTATAATGTTTTATAATCAACTATTGTTTTCGCATAGTGACTCACTTAATAACGGCTGCTTTTGGCCACATAACTATGGGGATGTATTAATGCACAATGTCATATTATGGATGCCGTATGCATACAATAGTATATTTTCTTTTAAATTTAATATTCCTACGTTGTTAAGGAACTCAAATGGATTTAGTATTGGAGCAACCTTATTGGTAGGTAAGTCTCTTGTTTTACTTCTCGCTGGCTAGTGGCAGTCATAAGGATTTATCATTATAATTTGTACATCATAAAACATCACACTTTACATCGAAAAATTTATGAATCTCGGGCAATGGAACGGGAATGGAATTTTTAAACAATTTACTTTAAATTTAAACAAAAGCTTGAAAATAGTGTGCGTAAATAATAATATATTATTCTAGTGTTTTTTATCATTTATATGAACTGTGCAGCTCAAATGCGAAAAATATTTGCTTTTTCTGGGGAAATATTACCATGCACCAAAAGACAACAGATCCGCCCAATGTGACATTTATGTCACAGCCTGTATCTCGGAAACTACGCAACGGATCAATGTAATATTTTCGGAATGTGGTAAAAATGAGACCCTTAGCATTCCCCTAGAATATCAATTATAAATCTAAAAAAAAATCATTTGGGCGGATCCAGGTTAATTATTTCACCGCTTAGAAGAAATGCAACTTTCTACCTCGAAAACCCTTGACACTGCAAGGTTGTTGGTGGTGCATTAGATTCTATTTAATTCGAGTTGGTCTTTCGCGGGAACCGTTCTCATTTGTGGGGGAGACAAAAGACAAATCCCGTTCTGGCTGCTTGAAAAGTCCCATCCTACCGCAGGGTTTTTGCTGGAATTTTCGCGGTGATTAAAAGATGGAATTTCTCTGGTGGTGGTGCTTAATTTCCCGGAGATATTTCGGCACTTTCTCCTTCACGTTCCTTTCCCCCCTCCCACCCTAATTTCGTCTATCCCTCACTCTTATCTCTTTGCCTCATCTTTTCGGAAAATGGAATCCGTGAATGACTGCGTGTTTGTGCGCTGAGTCTTGATGAGTGTGGTATTTGATTTGTGGCTGGGGTGAGGCTTCAGCGATTGTGTCTGCCTCGGGGAAGGTGAAATATGTTGCCTTTATCCGAATTCGCATTCTGCTCTGCCGTAGCGCGCGCCTCCCGTGGTCGTTTGCTCAAATCACTTGCATTTCACGGGAGGAGCTATTTCCAGGGTGACGTTTTAACGGAGCTTCGACGTCTCTGCTCACCTCGCAACCAGTTTAATTCCCCACCACGATTGGTGGCAATGAATCTTTTGGTCGTTGTCAAGGCATCGAAACAGTCAAGGAGAGTGAATACCGTTCCGTGAACGTTTCCATCGGTGTCATCAGTCAGCGAAACACCTGTTTAATGTGAATGCGAAGAGGAATTTAGTGAAACGCGTCCAAAAGCGACTCTTTGAAATTACTCCGATGTCCTCTACTGAGGAATGCCGAATGATACGGACCAAAATGCATGGTATTGAGTTTATTCTTGAGGGACATGTAGTATATTATTACTTTAATTTTTTCGCTCCATCAGCGATATTTATCTGCTCTTCCATCCAATTTCAGGTTATTTACACCAGAAGTTTGGGTTATTGACCGAAATTAACTTTTAGGAATTTATTGCTGCAAATACATAATATTAGACTGATTTTGCCGTATTTGAAACACTGGCATAGAGTAAAGAAAATATATTTTCTAATTTATGGGCACAGTTGTCTTGATCGTAAACTGTTAAAATATGAATTGTCTATTCAAGTAGTCTTGTACTTTAACAGAAATATTGGTGTAGTTGTTTGAGAAATAATGAACAGTTGGAACATTATTTTTGAGATTCTTATTTTAAGCAAAAGAGTCCAAATGACTTTGACATATTAGTTTTACATTTATCTTTCATCTAATGGAGACTGAACATTATATGGCAAATTTTTTTTCTTATAATTTAGTTAGCCATTTTTTCTTATTTGTTGTTAAATGTATTTATTTTTGTTACATGTTGATTTCAAAAAAATCATGAAACTTTAACTTTAAAAAACCCAGCGCCTTGAAATAAAATTATTTTTAATTCAGTTGAAAAATATTTTGTCGCACGATTTTATACTACGATTCAGCTCAAAAATATTTTAAAACTTGTGCATAGACGTGACCGTGTGTATTAGGAATAAGGATAAAATTTCAGGAATTTCTGCGTGAAGTAATTTTTAGCTGTGCGATTATGTGTATGTTATTATCGCGGTAATTTTTTCCGCCAAGAAATTTCTGAAGTTATTTCACATGTTTGAGATAGCTTTTTGGAATTTATCAGCAAAGTTACTTTGTTCTGTGAGGGGAAAACATTAATTTTGCGAAAACATAGCCGGAAAAAGTGCTTCTCTAGGGAAGTCGCTAGCTGTTCAGTGTCCCTTCAGTGGTGCTCGAGTGTTTTAGTGGCAGTTTCAGTCTCGGCGGAGGAAGGAAGGGAAAGTTATCCCCAACGCAAACTCCTTCCTCCTCTTTAATCGTCTTCGCTTCAGTTGTCTCCTCGTACTCAAAGTCTATTCTCTCTCGCCCCGTTCCCATGGGAATATGCCGTGTCGTCTATCCCTCCTCATCCCATCTCCACTTCCAGCAATCGGAGCATCCCATTCACGCCCACCATTTCCGTGGAGAAACACATCGGAAAGAAAACTTTGTGGAATATTGTCTTCGACTTTCTCAACCTTCAATTTCGCGCCAACGCCTAAGGATCCTCAATATCCTCTCCTCTTTGCAGCTACTTTTTTTTAACCCAACCCTTTACATCTACGTATAGATACTATTCTGGAAGCCACCTCACTAGGAATGTGACAGGGGGTGTTTGGACACTGTAAAAGATACAGTTTCTTGAATAATATGGTGGATATCTTTGATATTTAAAATAATTGAAGCAATTGCACCAAAAATGGCATAATGTTCATAAATATGTGTCCGAAGATATAAAGAGGTGTAGATATAGACAAGCACTTTTGACTCCAGCCGTAAACAAATGTTTTGACTAAGTTCAGCCAAGCAAGATCAATCGTGGAATAAACATATTCGAGAAATAACAGGTCAAGCTAATCGTAAAATGGGTTTTGTTAAAAAAATATTAGGAAAGTGCGACGACAAAGTGAGAGAAATTAGCTACTTTTCCCTCGTTAGACCACATTTGGAACACGCTGCCAGTGTTTGGGACCCTCATGAAAAAGGCTTAATAACAGAGTTAGAACGCGTGCAAAGAAGAGCTACCAGGTATGTGAAAGGTCGTTACGATAGTCTTGTTAGTGTAACTGACCTATTAGATAAACTTGGATGGGAATCACTGTCGGACCGTAGATTGAAAAGTAGACTGAACCTCTTAGATATATTCAACAGCAGTGTCTTTTCTAACGAAGTAAACCATATCTTACGGACGCCAACATACTACGGAAGATCAGATCATATAAATAAAATAAGAGAGATAGACTGTAGAACAGACAGATTCAGAATGTCTTTTTTTCTACGATTAATAAGATACTATAAAGGCAGCGATAGAACTCATAAATAGATTGCATGAATTGTAGTGTAGCCTACTAATCTATGTAAAACTTAATTCATGTCTCTTAATTTTATTATTATTTCTAACAGCATAGGGTAGTATAATTTGTTGGCATACGTGACGCTTTCTGGACCGTATGGTGTGCATATGGGAGTCCAATCACATGCTGCATGCTGGTGATTGATCACCCCCTGCCAAACACCCTAGAGGTGGCTCGCAGGGTATTATGTACATGTAGATGTATTTAAGTCCTAAATTGTTCGAGGGAAAAAGCAAATTCCTATGCCTAGGCTACTTCTTTTAGTAGGCTTGTGTACACCTGTGGATTTTTTATTCTTATATTTCCCTCTCTTTCCATTTCACATTGTTTCCTTTTTCTTTTCAACCCCTCTTCCTTTTCTTCAACCATCTCTCTCCGTGTTTCTCACACCAAAATTTGCCTCAAATTCGATTTTCTTTCGTTTCTCCAAAATCTCTTTTTCTCGATTCTTCGAAAGTCTTCTTTTCCATGCTTATCCTTCCTTTCTTTTTCACCATTGGCCTTCCTTTTTCCCTGCCATTCTCCAAAAAGGCCCTCTCGTATCTGCATGCCTGCTCTCCCTGAAAGCGCGCAAAGTGTATTTGACGATGTACACATGTGGTATTTCGTGGAGGAGGGCGAGTGGATGAGAGCTAAAAGGTGTTTGTTTGAATTCTCCTAGGGCCTGCGGACTGTTTTGCACGCCGTAACTTTTCCATGTTCTCTCGTATTGTGCATTTTCGTTGTCTACTCACCTTACGGTACATTACATTCTTTGTTTTTATTCAGTTTGTACTCGGAAATTACAATCGAATCAATCTGACGAAATGGGTCGATCTGCTTTCGCCGACAAGCTCTACATTTCATGGAACTGCCCATTTTTTTATTTTATGTGCCTGAGTTTTTTGGCTTTACGTATTTTTATACATATAATACTGATAGTAACTTCCTTATGGAACAAAATTCCACGAGATCAGAAAATGAACCTTGTTCAAGACTTTTTTAAATGGTACAGGTTGAACTATTACAGCTGCTGCATCAAACAGCATCAAATAAAATTAAGCCGCTGGTCATAGGAATTTTCTTAATGATTAATTTACCTGAGAGATCGGCTGTGGATCATAGAGACTCTTTGCAATGAAGTCGGTTTTTTCTCTAATGTCGCCCCCTACTCACGCCAAGTTTTTATTTACAGAAAAATGATGCATAAGAATAAATTTTGCATCTTTTGAATATCAGCTTGCGAGTGACGAGCTTCTTCTGCTTTGTGGAATGCGTGAAATACGATTATTTTCACATTGCACAGAGTTCAGCTTGTTGTAAAAAAATAAATTTTATGCCAGCTATAATTGATAGCAAGATTATTTTCATTTACCAGGGGCATATGTCATTTTTAACTACTAATATATGACGATGAATGCCAATCTTGGTGAGAGAAGTACTGATGGAGTTGGGTAACTTGAAAGGTGAAAATTAATCCTTCATGTTATTTTGAATAGTACGAACTTCCCGTAAAATACTTCAATATTTTTCTTTAGTTTCCCATCATTTTGAAGTATATATTCTTCTCATGGTACAAAACAAAATACATATAAATTAGAAGATACCACGTTATAGTAAAAGTCTATTCAAATTTTGTTGATTTAAAGTAGCATTGAGAAAGAATGCATGCAATGGACCCACAAATACTAGCTACCACCTTTTGGCCGAGTAAAGCGTTTTTCAAAAAATTATTGCAAATCAAATTATCTGCGATGATATTTCATTATTTTATTATCGCATTACAGCAAAATGGCAGGGTAAATTTTGTGAATAGATACGTTAATGTCTATTAAATGTGGTGTTTTCCATCTATTGCACAAAATGTTAGCATACGTATCTTTCACAGTGAAACGTCTCCTTTGAGCAAGCGTAGGAATATTTTCACTCTACCATTGATTGAAAACCTCATATGTGTATAAAAGTACGATAAATTACATAATCATGAGTAGTTTCTCATATAATGCCCAGTACTTAGACCAATTCCGAAGGAAATCGAATCATATATCATTTTTTTCATTGTTAACTCTGGTCGTTAAGTAAATTTGGCGTTGTTGATTGCAAAGGAAATGCGAGATTTTTCTGCTAAGAACATGATCGTTAGAGAAAAATTAATTGAAAACCAATCGATTGGAATAAATGGTTAATTTATTTATTCAGCCATCCGAAAAATACAAGCCCTTTTTCTTCACTAAAAGTACTATTATAAAGTAGAAAATGATAACAATGATGAAATTAAATTATATTAAAACGCACAACGTAATATGTGTGTAACATTGACTGCTCCCAGTACGTAAAGTTTTAATTTCCAATGTTCATTCAACCAATTGTATGATAAAACATATTCACTGTGACCGCTTCAAACAACCTAGCGTTGGATTTTATTATTTAATGGAACCTTGGGCTGAAATCATGAACCTAAATCCACTGCGTTGTTTTAAAAATCGTCGGCATGCCCTACCCTACGCCTGGGAATTGACAGTAGCCTCCGATTGGTTTATCGACAACTGTCGGTATGATAACCGTCAATAAAAGGTGGGATGTCGGCCGCCGTAGTCGGTCGTACCGAGTATAATCGATAGGACCTATGCCTCGTTCTGATTACGATTGTTCCTGCAATCGTTGGAACTATCGTGCAATTACACGACGATTGTTAAAACCTGTGCTGCCCTCTAGTGCTAAAATATAAAGTGAACGGGAAATTGACTGTTGGCAAAGCTGTTGAGGCATGCAGGGTCAAGATATTACCGTGTTCAACGAGTATTCAACGAATTTTTTTTCTTCCGCCCATATTCTTCCTTGATATGGAAAAATCCACGAAAAAAATAGAGCGAAGAGAGCTTAAAGAACTTTTCGTCTTTCTGTTGTCGATTCCTCTTCCGGTTTCCCAGCGCCTAACTATCGTAAAGTGGCAACGTTCGAAACTACTTGAACTATTATCAAGACATGCAATCACACCGCAAGTTCGGCCAGCTATCGTTAGGACGATCGTTTGGACAATCGTAATCTGAGCGGGGCAATACTATCGACAGCGAGAATCATCGGTGGACGTGTAAGGAATTCCGATCCAGTGCGAACAGTGTTCTTTGACCGCCGGAGCATCTTTGTGGATTTATCAAAGCATTGCCGTTAAAAAGCGAATGACGTACAGCATCGAGATTATTTTAGAATTTGGTGGTCAACATCGTAGAAAGAGAGAAAATCTGCACCAGTACCAAATAATTTCCAATGCGAGTAAAATACTATGCCATGGGAGAATGATAGAACAGGAAGAAAATAAGAATAAATGTCCTTATGAAACATAATCCATATCTGGAAAATATATCTCATTCCTAAAACCATTCATGTTCATCTATCTAAATTGAAACCTATTTTATTTTATTGTTTTACCTGTTTGATGGGTGTTTGTCCAGAATTACATTATGAAGTAATAAAAAAAAGTATAGCGAGGATTACTGAATAGTTTCTTGTGCATTATAACGGAAAAATTCAAAGTTAAGTGCTTCATTACATTTTAATGAGTACCGATTTTTTCCAAATATGCCGCAACTTTTTTGAGGGCGGAATACAGACAAATAATTTCGTGCCAGCGATGTAAGACATTCTAGGATTTTCTTTGCTATAATCTTCACTTCTTTCCACTAGTGCTTTTTAAACATACCATGGGAAACTCACTGTGGTTGGAGCTCTGCGTGCCTGCTGTCCAACGTCCTCAAACATTTCGTCCTAAATATTTCACTTCTCTCCTTCTGATGATATTTTATTCACTCATTCAAGATCTCGAGCGCGTCTGTGGGGAACCAACCGACCACCCCAACGCCCTCCTCCGTTTCTTTTATCTTCCGGCCTTCCAGGGCGGTGAACCTCTTCGCCGCTGAGTGAGTGAGACCATCCCATTGAAAACGCCTTCCTTCCTTATACTCTTCTCACACTATCACTATTGTTTCCATTCACACTGGCTCCATTTATTCGTCTCTCGCTTCATTTCCATCGTCGACATTCCTTTTTATTTCGTTTTCCTCCAATCGTCTCCTGCGCCTCATCGCGTTCTTGTATTTTATTCTGCCAATTCTAGGGAACCTTTACTCTAATGATGTATTTTTTCTAAAATCAATGGTTCGCGAATTTACTTCAGTTGAATGGTGACGTGACACAGTCAAAAGTAAACTTTGTTATATTCCACGCAATATTTATTTAAAACATCTACCGGTTTCGATCTTTTCAGGTCATTATCAAGAGGTGACAGAATTCAGTTACCTCTTGTAGGCTAACTTAGATTAAGTGAAATACTGTTCCCTCAACGTTAATTTTTAATTTCAAGCTTTTATTCAATCATTTATATTATAAAAGCATCCAAAATGTGAGCTCTTGAAAAAATCTCTAGCGTGGAAAGTAAATTGTAAGATTGTTAACGATGAGGTTCTTAGCCAATACATGTCACAATCAAGAGGTAGGTACTGGAATTCCATTACCTCTCGACAATGACCTGAAAAGGTCGAATCTGGAAGAGTTTTTAATAAACACGGAGTGGAATTAACAAAGCTTATTTTTGATTCAATGATATACTTACCCATGTCTTGACTTCTGCTGCCTAAATAGTGAGCATTATCTTTTTTGTGATTGCACTAATTTTTTTATGCGAATCGAACCTAGATGTGTGGTGCAGTGGTGTCATATACTTTTGATATGGTTAAATGTCGGTAAGTTTAATTACTTTTCCATAAGTAAAGTGGTAAACTATTTCTGTTTAATGGTTGGGTGATTCCATCGCGTGTGTTGTGGTAAATATAAGTGTCCATAATTTGACAAGATATTTCCTCTGGAAGGTTTCATATAAGTAATATGCATCGATATTATACTGTGACGCTTCTCCTCTGTATCTATCTTGAAATCAATCTCCTGACCAAGTCCCCATTTTTTATTGAAAATGTTCTGTTGATATGATGCGTCATCTTTTTGAAAGATAATAACAGTAATCTTTGCCCAGATGACTCGCCGAAGCTAATATTCACATTGGCTGAGTGAAGCAAATGCCTTGATGTATTGAATGGAGAAACGGTAACTGATTTTTACGCTAATTTCTAGATGTAATGAATTTTGAATAATGCTCAATTTGGATCACTTGTCTTCAGTGACCAAGGGAACTTGATGATTTTTTAAGTAATCAAGAGTAAATTTAACCAATTTTCATAAGTTCACTCAAGCGTATGCCATAATTAGTTGATAACTATGCACTTTTTGAAACTTCGTTTTTTCCTTCTACAGGTGAGAATCTACAGCATATTCCTATATGAAGTACTCAGTGTTCCTGTATGTGAGTAACAAATTTTGTCTCATTCTTAGTTTGTACACTCCCAAAATATTTTATGGGCTAACAAGACGCAGAATGTGTATGATATCGTGAATAGGCATTTTGTTTATTGAAAATTATTAAAGGTAGGCAGGGTTCGATTTCAATGATTTTTATTGTATATTTTAGACCATGCATTTTATTTATACATGGAGGTTATTATGTATAGCACAACAACTCACAACCAGATACTGTCTTAAATTTTTTCCTGACGAAACCATTTAGTCCCTTTTTTTTCGGTCGTCGCTTAGCACCATTCTTTATTTCAGTTTTCGTTTTGTTATATATTAATACGTATAAAATATCACGTCAGTAACTGCCAAAGAAAATTACTGTTGATTGCAAATGATTGTTCTTTGTTATTTTTTCCAGTCACTTTTATGAAACGTACCATAAGGCGTTTCAGTGTTTCTTTTTCTGCTCTCAAATCATAAATTCGCGAATTCCATAACATATAATATCAGAACGGACTCCGCAGATACTTAGGTGTGAACTTATTGTATTTATCTGGATTCTGCTGGTCTCCTGGTTGAAAAAATCACTTTTTTAGGTTTCTTAGTCATATGGTTTTTGTACTATCGAAATATGGGGAAGCAACTTTAGCCTGTACGGAAGCCGTGGCAATAAATCTGTCGCGGATCAGGCGGTATCTACGGTCGACTTTAATTGCTTAGTATTCAGTTTCGGGTCGTTGATCGTCAATTTGATTATTAATTGCGTCACACCCTGAGCGAAGAAGGGTCACCTCACCGATTTCAGCGTGGACCTCAATCATCCTTCAACATCATTCCCTGCCAGGGTAATAAGTTTGGTATCATTCAACGATCTCTCCATTATCGTCAGGGTGTGTGATTTTGTCGGCAGCTACCTCAGACCTATGATTTATTGCCCTCTATTACCCTATCAGGAATATTAATTGCATCCTTGAAAGCCACTTTTCAAAGCACTATTTATCGGCTGCGTACGTTATGATTCGTTAATTATTCCGATATTTGAGCTATCACAGTGAAATTTTTCATGCATTTTAAAACTTATTCTTGCCATTATTGTTTCTAATGGATATCATTCATATATCATTGAATATGCCGCCAATAGGTTTGGAAAAGCCATTTTTTATTAGCTGAAGGAAAAAAATTAGAACTTTTAGGACAAATTAAAAAAGAAAAACAGTGCAGGATGGAGAGTTTTAAGATCTCGTTCTTCCCTAGGGCTATCATGGATAACAATAGATGTGCCACCAATGTAATTAATCACAGCACACTCTAGTGCGACCGAATGCATGCCTTTCTTTTCTTTTTTATCTCTTTTCTAGTTAGAGTTTGTTGGTCTTGATTTTCCTTTTCGCCACTTATCTGCTTTTGTGAACTCAATGGACATTTATCCGCTTGATAAAATTAATTGAGCTCCTCGAAATTTGCTTAGGTTTGTACATTGTACATTGCCTAATTTAATTTATTTTTGCCTAAAGTGGTGGGATTTTATTTAGTAAATTTGCTACTATATGCATTTATTATTATTAATTACTTCTAAGCGAAATGACGAAGTTGTGTAGTTGCACTAACCAAGAAGAATTGTAAACCATGACACATTTATGATATCCACTTCAGACTATGCAAAGCATCAAATGTCTTTTTCGCCATTTTTATTTTCAATTTCTGCGTTCTCTTCCTAAACATAGGTACCTTATTTTCCTCTTCTGACTTCCATCTACTTTAAATTTATCTTCATTTATTTTCAAATCCTTTTCTTGATTTTCTCATATCCTTCCTCCGAAAAGTCACCCCGACTAGGCACTCCGACTCAAAGATAGCATAGCATACTGTAGAGGCCATTTAATTCTCTAAGAACGCAATGAGGCTATCCTCCACCACCCTAATGCTCTAGCACTAACCATACCTGCTATTACAAAACCGGGGCTTCCGGAAGTACCGCGGTACCTCGGTATAAACGATCAACGGATAATATTTAGGAAATAAGACTGCAGAAGCGAAGGATTTAAGACTTTCTTCAGCGTACTTTAAAGGGCCATGATATATGTCATTGTTTGACTCTACGGTATCTTAACTCGCAAGAAGGCACTGCATGTGCAGTTAATAATTTATTTCCCCAACGCCTCCTGGTCACGGAAATGGATATAAGACTTTTATGACAATCTTTGCATGGTAAATAACTCGTTTTTGCTCTTATTTCAGGTCCTTGGTGTATGCAAATGCCGTACATTTATTCGTCGTCGAATCATTGCCAAAACCATTTATATTTATCGCTTTGTTGTGCTTTCAAAGCCTCATGATCGTGCTCATCTAAAACACCTCTTTTTTTGATAAATGCTTTATTTATTCAACTGAGCTCTCGTAAAAGCTCACTTTAAAATTATCTATCGTCACTGTTTAACTTGTAGTTGTTAAAGATTCTCTGTGCTTCACTTCAAAATCCTCACAATATTTAATGTTACAACAGAAGCGATAAATTGAGAGAGATATTTTGTTGAACGAATGGGCAAAGGAGTTCGTTTTTCCTCGAAATCGTGAAGTACTTCAATAAATACTTGGCCTATTTTCATTAAGGCATATTCTTTTTAAGTTTCATTGGTTATTACACAATTACTTATACCACCAACCCGAGCCGCGCTCTGTAAAAAAGAAGTGGTATAATTAATTGTGTAATAACCAAGAAAACTTGTAATGGAATACCACAAAGTTAACCATGAATTAGTGAATTTTGTTCATGTCCTTTTTATTTGCGGCTAGTATGCTAAGATCCCCGCCACACTCGGTGTCTTAAAGGGTAGTATATAGATATGCATTCCTTACTGCCTAAGGCTGTAGTGTACATGAAATGTGTTTTTGCCCTGGCATATGCTTAAAAAGCAGATGGTTATGTGACCATGAGGCACAACTGACGCCATTCCCAGTTATACGGCTGTGGATATGGATGAAAGCACGTGCGCTGCAGGATGGTCTGCTAATGGTTGCCCCTAGAGCCATGAAGTCTTACGTCATGCGCATCTGAGCAAGTACGCAAGGCCTGACATTGGAACTTTATGTGTCAATGAAATCCGGTCATTTGTGGACAATATGCGGGACAGTAACTTAGGTAACCTTTGTTTACGGAATGCAGCTTTTGTGCCCACCCTCGTCAACATATATGCGCAAGGGTCTGCTAATTAAATTTTTTACGTTCTTTTGCGTTTTTTTTTCGTCTGACAAGCTTTTCGCTTGAATCTTTGGAACCTTACTTTGGGGTGAAACATTTTATGGGTTTATTTAAGGTAGAAAGAAGTAGATTCGGTAATGCGTTGAGAAAGAAGAATACTTTGGTGTCTATCATGAAACATAATTTACTTCATTTTTCCAGTCAACTTCATGGAAATTAGTAAAAAAATATGTACCTCTTCCTCCGATCTGATAGTAAGATAGGTGATTTGTCAAATAGGTGAGAGAAAGTTTTTGCCTTGATTGTGAGGGAAAGATGAGTTTCAGAAAAGATTCGGGGGAAGCGAGCAAAAAGAGATGAAAGGAATTGATATCGATACGGGCAAGGAAGAAAGTTTCACTCAGGCAAATAGCCGATAGATTTATTTCCGACGGAATAGTGTTTCATTTTTACTGCTGCTATTTTACGTGCTCGCCCGCAGTGCGCTTAAAACGGAAACAGCCCAAGAGGCGGAGCAAATAAAGCAAATAAAAACAATTCCAAGATCCAGCAGAGAACGGCCGTCCCTGCGGAAGATACCTATTTTTTACACTGAGCACGACCTAAGTGAATTCCGTCGTATTTTATTTCCACCGTCTTTTCTTTTTGTATTTTCGACTGCTTTTGCCATCCTCTTTTATTCTGAGACAGTAACCACTCATTGGGGTTCTCCGTGACCACTTCAGGGACTTCGATTCTACCGTAGTATTCGAATTATAAGTGGAGCATCAAAATGAGATATTGGAATCGCTGCCTTCAATCATTTGTGGAACGAGAACTCCCCTGTCCCGAGGAACTAAGTTTCTTCGTTTGGCGATAGATTGTCTAGGTGAAGATCTCAAACAGTGTATTTAACAAATCTTTCCATTTATGCTCTATGACATGATTTTACATACCTCCCAGAACAAAAGTTTGCGTTACATTTTCAGCAATACCGTCGTGATCAAATAATAGTTCGATCTCGATGAAAAGTATGAATAACGTTTCCGTAGAATTAATTAAACACGAAGCTTCGCCAAAAAACTTTTTTATTCCATATGTCATTTTGGTATTAGTGCTGAACATTAGAAGGGCCTAGAACAGCAAGGATATGGCTATATTGTTTTCTAACACTCCTAAAATATTTTCCATCGTTTGACGTTAAGTAAATGAGTAAACCCCTGATCATTCAAATTTTAACTTCTTTCATTCAATTTTGTAGAATTTGGTATTAAGCTCCTCATGCAGACAGCCCTTGCTTTCAGCTTTAAATTTTACGATATGAAACATCTCAGTCCATAGCTTGAGCAACGTCGCAAAAGACCAACGTTTTCCTCTAAAAATGTTAGTAAATACTAAATAAATTTAGATAAAATGCTTAATTTTTCGAAATAAATATCTGCATACCACAGTAATAGCTCAGATGAAAGTGGGGAAAAAATCGTATCCATCTTGGCAGTTTTTATCCTAGAGCTTCTTTAAGTGTGCTGTCCATGAAGGGTTGGAACATTACCAGAATACTTCAACTAATAGTAAATACTCCAATTTTTATCGGTAGAATACTTTGATAAAAATGATAAAACCACCGAACCTTCACTATATCATGGCATGTCCTTAATTTTTTGTGGCGTCCCATTCCACCGTTTTCTGAGGCGTAAACCAGACTCACACGGCCTTGTTTTACGTGAAAGCGGACTTAGAGGGAGACCGTTCCAAGCTCATACATGATCCAGGTTTCCATGGCCCCATAGTTTCTAAATCTCCCTTTTTGCACCCCTCCCTGCCCATTCCTGTTCACTCTCCTACCCTCACATTTGGGGGGTGTACTTCGGCAGAGACACAACCACCGCTATCAACTGCCAGACATGTTACGAACATGTAACCCAGAGGACCTGAAATTTTCCCGGGACTGTGATTTTATATATGACCTGATATTTTTTTCCCGTGCAGCGTGAGGATATAAAAACATAATGCACAAAATTATGCAATACATCGGTTTTATTCGAGTATTTATGAAATAAGATTTAAAGGAATTAAAAAAATTAAGCGCCAAATCTTCAGTCCCTTTTTTGGTTTGAATCTTTCAAATCTGGTACTTGACTCGCCGTAATAGCCTAAAAAATGAAGAGTGAGAGGAACTTAGAAATATTTGAGATATATTGTTTACAATTTTTTTTAGTTTTCTGTAAATAAGGAATTCATTACATTCTGCCTGCACCACGTAAATATTTAATTATGTCAAAGCCAGTTTTAGTGCCGTTTTTAAGGAGTTTATAAATTTTTAGTAGGATTAATCCAAGCAACGTTTTTTTCATTCAGTTATTGGCAGTTTTCGATTAAAAAGCGCGACTTACCATAGCAAAGTATTTACGAGTGTTATTTTCACTATTGAATCTCACTGGGGAAGGGAAGTTTTTCCTTTCTTGATGTCCCGTGCTCTTTCTATCCCTCGGGATATCTTTTCAACAGCGGGACATCCGCCGCTGCGAACGAGTGGAAAATCACCGGATGCATGCAGCCCCCGCTCATAACCTTGAGTATCCATTGCCCTCCTCCACCGAGGTGACACTTTTTGCCTCCTCTTTTCCAAGTCGGGTCTCGTCTCTCTTTCTTCTGCACAACTCTGTCTCTGCTTCAATTTCACTTTCGTCGCCTCCCATGGGGGCGCACGGACGCGGACGTCACCAGAGGGCGTTTTTCTTACTTCTCTGCATTGTCTCCTGGGGTATTGTTGACTGCTCCCACAAGGCTCTCTCCATTAAGAATGGAATTTAACTGGCCAAACTTGAAATTTAGGTGCAACTGTAGCCGTTACAGCCAGCTGACAGGTGTTTCTCGTATATTGCGAGGGCTTTTTTGAATTATCATGCCAATAAATGTAGCAGACAGCTGACAACAACTCAGTTTTTTCGATGTTAAAGATTTATAATTTTTGGTAGACTATTGTGCCCGGAGAATATAAGTTTATTTTTAATGCAGGAGCAAATTCATTTTCAACATTGTAGTTTTTTTACTCTTTTGGTCCACTATTATGCATAGAGTGTTTAACTTGCAAGAGCAAAGTTTAAAAATCCTTAATGGCGTAAACAGCAGGAAATAAGTGTATTTATCCACATCTTTCAGACGATTTCGTTAGAAATATGGGGCTCAAATCCACCATTATTTATTTACTCAATAGCTGAAAAATAAATAATTTTACCAGATCATTCTTTATGTAAAAATGTAAATACTTAGATATGAAGAAGAAACACTTCAGTGACTAGTAGATAACGGTTTTGGCGATGCAACGGATTAACACGATATTGGCGTTCTACGGGTTAGAATGTCGTTTTAACCAACACATTCCAGGTAAACAGTAATTTTACTAATGGAAAAGTGCGCTTAATTACTTTTAATTCAAAACCTATGGTAAAAATATCAAAATATTAAAAGACTTTTTACGACAGATCATACCAAATTCAAATTTGAAGCAATTGTCATTGCCCATAGATGTACACTGTACAGTCGATATAACTTGCATCACGAGGTGACATATCATTTTCGCATTATTTATGAATCTCTGATGATGTACGCTACTCACTTTTTCGGAAAATTCAGTGATAACACAAATGGCTTAGTTAAATTAAGTCATATACCTAGGTAAATTAGCAACGAAGCGCTGTTCCTCGCCGGCGGCTTGAGTTTTGCATCACCATATCCACCCTTTCGTCTGGCAGGAGAAGGAAAGGAAAACATTTTGATTGGCGCCCTGAAATATTTCAAATCCCAAATCCAATTCAGGAGCTTGAATGCCAGAGCGTGAATTTTTCCGTACGTATCGAAATGTCTCAACGTCGGCCCCTCGCCCCGAAATTTTGAAGTGAATTTTTCCCCAGAGGGAGGTATGCAAAATCGTCATGGGCGGAATTTCATATGAGCGAAAGTGGAAAAAAGGTTTGGCTGCGCACCGAGAGGAATCACCTCCCTCGTTAGCGTGCATATACCGCCCCAACAGAAGGGAAAACCTGAGAACGGCCTCGGTTGTCAGTTTTTGCAGAGAACAGAAAATGTTTTTACATGAATGATCCACACTGGTATTGTTTCGCATTCCAGGGGGAAATCCATTTCTTTTGCTAGGCAACGGAACATGACGAAGGGTAGGAATTGGATACATACGCATGCGAATTTAACCACCTCCAAACCACCTGTTTGGTTCATATCCGTTACCAATTTTGACTCTTGCCTTTTAGCGCGACTATATATGAGGACGCAGCGTGAAAAAATCCATGGTTAGACCCTCTGAAATGTAGAAAAGATGTTAAGATAAGATAGATAAGATGATGAATGTATGTTGCTGTAGCTATACACTATTAATTAGACTTGACTCTCTCAATAAATTTAGCACGCTGTCATTTGCTTCTTTACTACTTCTAAAAATGTTCTTCAGCAGCCTTTTTATCTTGTGTTTTCCGCGCGAAAACCTGTACGGCTCAAACTCGATAAAGACATGCCTTTCTCCATTCACCATTATTGATCATACAAGCCAAGTTTTCAAACGAAAGGCAAATATTATATCTCAGTGCTTATCTACATCAACATTACATCCGGATCAGTGGACGAGTGGCCGGAAGAGTCAAGACAGCAGGAAACAATAGTATTAATAATAATTTATTTACTCCTACATTTTGTTTTTACATCTGAATACAAAAATAACAAAGAGAGGGAGCTTTAGGTGGTCTCCAAGGTCATGGGACCAGAATTGAGCCACCATCAAATAACAAAATGTATGCCAATAAAAAAATAATAATGCATTAAATGATACATGAATTTTAAATGAATAACATCAAAATAAATTTTCAATTGTTTCTTGCGAGAAAAGCCAGTCTCTATAAAGTCTAGAGACTGGCTCTAGAAAATTACATTTGAGGATTTATTTTCTTAATTCTAGCGGGAAGTAAATGAAATATCTTTGGCCCCAAGTAAAGGAAACAGCGTTTATATAATGTTAACTTAGGTCTGCTACTAGAAATGACTCACTCCTTAAATTATAATTATATTTACCATATCCACTTGGCATATTTCGTCTTCTGGCAAAAATAATTATGCATTTTGAATAAATACATATGCTTTAGTGGCAAAAAATTTAGGGCCACAAACAACGGAAATGAGTGCTCATAATAACTTTTAGACAATATTACCCTAATTATTTTTTTTGCGAAACGAGTGCACGCTTAAATGTGCTCATGTATGCACTGCCCCAGCAGATTATACCATAAGAATATTAGAATGAACAAGAGCATCATAAATGGTTTTTTTTAACCGAAAGGGGACATTTGTTTCGTAGGTAGTAAAATTTGGACAAGGCAATTCTAGGGCATTTTTACAGAAAGTAAATGTTTATCCCAGCGTACATTACTGTCCAAAATCGCTCCCAAGTATTTAATTTCACTCACTCTATCCATAACTGGACAGTTACAGACAAAATTGAAACTATTTGTATAGTGAAATATATGTTTACAATTGAAAATACTTGAGAAAATGCTCTAACTAGCTTCGCTGAGCATTTATTTAGGTCCTATATTGTTCGGGGGAAATTGAATTCCGATATCTATCCTGTCTGAAAAAAAAAATTATCTTAAATTATCGTTTTTGTAGTATCTAGAAATATGGTGAGTTTGTGACTTGATGTTCTTTGAAATATGTCTATTCTGAGTTCCCAGCAACTTCCAGCCTTTTAGAATTATCGTAGAATAGAGCTATCTCCACTCCCGTAACGATATCCGCATGTTTAAACAGTGTCCTGGTCTTTTATCTTTCTCGGGAATAATTACTTTACCTCCGTCTTTGGACATTCTGGAGATGAGCAGTTATTCTATTTGTCAATGAATTGCAAATCACTTCAAAACCTTGGACCAATGTCAACTGCCACAATTTAACACTTCAATTTTGTTTCCTCCGCACTTTTCGAATTCCTTTATCGTAGTTTTATCCTTTATCATTTTTCCTTGCCTTTTCTTTTCCACCCCTTTTACGTCTACCCTCTCCTCCTCGCCAACCTCCCGCGAAACGAAGTTATCGCCAGGGGGAAAAAAGACTCCTTCTTCACTCTGTCCCCTCTCTCTCTCGGCGACACCCTAATTATTTCGCCACCCTCCTCCCATTTACCTTTTCATATTTTCGGAAGACGGAGATGTTCCCACCCATCCCTCAGGAGTTAATGTTTTTACAGCGCCAGAGCGAAGGAGTAAGTGCTGTAGGGATGATTTTTTTGCTCCCCTTGTCGCCTCACGGACGAACGCTTTTGAGGCGTACAAAGAGGAAATAAAAGTTACGACTTCTGATGTTGTGACCGTTATGTGAGGCGGTGAATCACTCCTCGGCCGCCTATTTGGCTCGTTTTCAAGCTCCGCGGATCGTTAGCGGGAGAAATTCGTGAAATTTATTCTTACGCTGCCAGGAAAAAAACTGGAGGCGTTCGAGATGTGGGTGCGGAAAAGGACGGATGAGGTAAAGAGGATGTATAGAAGAAGGAACAACGAGGTGCTGGACATCGTGGGTGAGGAAAGAAATTTTCTTGATGAGATGCTGAGGAGACACGGAATATGGGTGGAGCTAATTCTGAGCGGAGAGAGGGTGTTGAAAACATTATTAAAGGGAAGAATGTTGGGAAAGCGAGGGAGATTAAAGAAGACAATAGGATATTTAGATATAACGGAAACTAACAGTCCATGTTGTGAGTTGATGAGGGATCTACAATCTGGGAGGGAAGACTAACCGACTTTATTGGAAAAATTCACCGTTTACTCACTGCACCTTCAGTTTTCAAACCCATGGTTGCAGAATCTCGTCTGTATTGTTTGAGTCGGTGAGGGATTTTTGATATCTTTTGAATTTCAAAATCAATATTTCTTGTTACTATGCAAAAATAAACTCCAATCTCATGTTTGAAGGCGAGGAGGCAGTAAAAGGTCTGAAAGGCAACGTCTTAAAGGACAATAGCATGTCTCTAACCGTAAATGTTCAACAATCTAAAGTGTTTATTTGGCTCAGTCTTCCACTGCTCTCTTTTCATAACTCAGTTTTCAGCCCTATATTTATGTGAGTATGAAGGTAAAAATGCTTCACCGATGGAGTTCAACTCAGCTCAAGGAAAATATTGTGCAAGTATGCATTCATGAAACTTCATGCATTACTCGCATCAAACGTATATTGGTTGATTATCCAACACTGAAGTATTACTCCTATTATATTCGGAAATAATGCATACTCATTTCTCTTTGGCTAATAAGTCATGGGACAAAGTCATTTAGCTTTATCTGTTGGAAACGTATTCACAAGCCACATCCATTCGTAATATTCCCAATGGATAATTCAAGCATGCATTTTTATCGACAATTTTCATTTTCAGTGTTTCTCATGTTATAATTGTTTTTTATTTTTTCCACTTTATCTGTGGTAGTATTCCAATTTCATGTACGAAGCAAATTTTTACAAATTTTTGTTGGCAGCAATGACGGATATAAGGTCTTGTCATGATCACGAGTGCCTCTAATTATCGTACTGACTACGATGAGTAATTATTTATTTCTTGCTCCATAAAACATATTTTGATCCTTCTTTCTGGAAATGTAATAAACCAAAATAATGGGGAGCGGGATGGTACAAGACATGAGAAGCAATCTTGTGATGTAATCTCCCATCCTTCAATCCGGAGCTGCGCGAGCTCTTTTTTCTTTTCCTTCAGCCTCGTAATATGATACTTTTAATATGACATCCTCAGTGAGTTCGGACAGATTATTACCCTCGTATGTTATGTATGATGTTATGCATTTATCCTTATACTCTATGCCTTCCCCTTACCAGGAGCTTTAGGGAGGAGATATCATCCGACGCTTTGTCATCTTGACTCGAATTCATCTTGCTTCTGGGAGTAGTAGAGGAGCTAAAGACTTGAATGTGAAAGGTATTGACTCTTGCGGCTTTCGACTCTCTAATATTACGATGAAATCCTCTTAAATTGACTAAAAACTACTCCTTTTTTCACAGCAATAAAATTACAATGCATAATATATACCTGCACTTACTTTACGCGATCAGGCTAAGTGCACCGCGCTACTTCAAAACCAAGGCTATCCATTGTTCATCTGGCCACTTGCCTCCAATCATTCCGAGCTTCTATTCTTTGTATGTCATTTATAATTTCATACACCTACCTTTTCTTTGGTTTTCCTCTTGACATCCCTCCTCCTATTTGCTAAATTAACATATATACGAGCGTGATGCGCCCTCTCCATGCGGGCTTCCCTCGCTCTTTTCAATGCAGGTCCACAGAGGGATAGACGCGTTTCTAATTTTAAAATGTAGAAAAAAAGGCAGGGTCCTATGTACAAATTTAATTGGAATGTTCATGTACAAATTGAGGTCAGAGGACCTCTTTAAACACAACATTGGAAGTAATTACACTATCTTCTGTTAATACTTGTTTAGAGTTTTCCTTAATATTTACAAAAATATTTTGAAAAGATCTTACCCTAGAGAATGCTACATAAAGTTGGCCATGAGAGAATACAGGGTCGGGCAGGAATAAGCCAGCTCTTTGCAAAGTCTGACCCTGAGCCTTGTTAATAGTCATCGCATAGGAAACCTTAATGGGAAATTGTCTGCGAGTCAAATTAAAAGGCATGGTGGGATCCGACGGCGTTAACTGTATTCTTGGGATGAGGACAATCTTGCCGGAATCGATAATTTTTTTTAATCGATAGTTATTATTTTTTTATTTTAAAACCAATTTTAGGAAACAATCGCAATATTTAGGAAGTAAGATTTGCCGTCGCATGTTCTCTGATAAATTCTGTGCATTTTTGTACCTCATTTGTAGAGTTTTGGTGCGTATAAGATGATAAAAATGTATCTAAACAGTAGAAATAATATAGAGGATCGTTATTCATACGTTTCACGCGTCGTATCCAATCCAATCTCCTTTTTATATAGTCCAACTGTCTCACTGTCCCTATGAGGATTATATAATTCCTAAATGTGCCGTTTCCTCCATTCTCCTGTTTATACTTCAAGGAGTGGACCATTTATTTTCCTTAGCACCCACCTGTCAAAAATTAAGTTTTTTCAAGTCTTGTTTCCTTGTGTTTCAGTTTTTGCGATTGCTAATGTAATGAGGGGGATGCATTTCTTTCCTTCACTTTGAAAAAAAATCCAGCTTTCTCGAATTTATCCTCGTGTCTCTTGCGTATTGGGGCGGTTTACTGTTGCAGAAAATGTTATCTAAAAGATTTTCTCGCCAAAAGTTCCTTCAGCCAGTATTTTCAGAGAATATCTATTTTAATTGATTATACCAGTTTCTACGTGCTTCAGATATTGGGAAATCTAATCGTATGTTCACCGAGGCTATGTGAACGTTTTCATTCTTATTCACTTGAAATACTGAAAAAGCTGATAGATCGGTTATCCAGCCAACTGTTCTATGATATTTATGTAAAAAAGTAATTTTAAATATTTAAACTAAACCGTTCAGCGAGCCCTGCAGGTTAGCTTAGATTCATAAATCATGCATAGCTAATAATAAAACATCCACATGGATCCTTAAATGTAAGATAACAGTGAACCTTACAAATTTTTTATTTCTTTATTTCTAATTATTTTTCTTTCTACGTTTTCTTCCTCATTTTTTTAAGCGCTTGTCATCACTAGCAGCGATTGAGCTAAAGAATGAATTTTTCTCAATTTTTGAAAATTAACTAATTGTTAATTTAACATTGAAAAGTACCTTGAGTTACTCTGTGGTAGTACCTGGAGCTATTCTAATTCTTATCGGGGACCGTGACATTGAATATTGGGATTCTCAGTAATGATGAATATTTTCATTTGAACTTCTTCTATGCTGTAAATTGGAGATTGTTTTAGAGCACTCCGCTTTAGCATTATTATTTTTTGTTTTTTTAAAGCGGCGCACTTGTATGAGGCGAATATTTCGTTGCAGCGCACGTATTTTATTCTTAAATTCTAGAATGATATCATTTTACCTTACGATTTGGACTGTTCTTTGATGGCTGACTTTGTTTTGAAATTTAATTACAAGAAAAGGCCGCAAAAAATATATCGGGTGGATGAAGGATGATCATTTATAATCTTCGCATGTTTTTTCATGTGTTTTATCAATTTTTATTGTCTACAAGCGATCATTATTTTGGATTGAAGCATGACCGATAGTTTGCCGGTAAATTCCTTTACAACGTAAATTTTAAGCATAAATATGATAATCTTCATGTTAATATTCACACTTTCTCAGTTTTAGACAGTTTTTGGTGCTACTTATGCAATTAAAAGGTGCTGAGTTCGCCCTTGTTTATATGCTCGAATTCTAGTTTTTCTACGGAAATTTTATCTCTTGAAATAATATACATGGGAGGATGTGGTTCTCCTATGATGGACCTTCTCCGGATGAGTTGATAAGTTTGTCAACTTTTTTCCTGAGCAATTTCGGGAATATCATCCACAAGCACTGGGAAGACCCTTTTGACCCTTCTCTGGAGTGTCACTGCGACGCGACCCTCGCATTCGGCCGAGCAGTTGACCGTTTCGCGACCGATTCATCGCCAACTCACGGAATGGCGTCTGTCTGTCTTCCCAGTCGTCTCTCCTCACTTGCTTCATAAACCTTTCGTCTGGCGCAATATTGGAATTGCTGAGTTCAGGCGCAATGTGCCTGACAGGCGCAGATGTGAAAAACATTATTGACTATTGGCATGTCTCAGTGGTGCACCTTCAAAGTTTAAAGCACCATTATTAGCGTGAACGAACACTTAAATGATGTCTTATTTGCTATATACATATATCCCTTTGCACACCGTCATATGGCCCCCGACGGATCCACCACGGTGCGATTGGACGAACTCTTCAAGCTATCTAGTATGACGATATGTAATGTATTTTAGTATGTGAATTCTATAAGATCATTGTTTATTATATTTCTATATCATTTATCTAATGATGCTTTTATTTTGCTTTATTGTGTCATTATTTTGTTTAACTATGCTGAATAATCCACCACTTATATGTCGGCATAAATGGGAAAAGCAAAAGGATGCATACAATATGTCAAAACAAACAGCCACTATATAAGTCACGGGTCTATGCCACCTCGTGGTACGGAAAAAAGAAAAAAAAACTTGCGCTGTGCCTCTCAGATCCATTGCGCCCAAAGGAAGGTTAAGCCTGTATCAGGAGGACATCTTTTCTGTGCCTCAGAGTAATTGCTCCAATGATAGGCTTTCAGGGACCAAAGGAGATGATGATAGCATGATCAATCGTTGTGAATAGGCGTAGGTAGCTCCTTGAGTAGGTGTTCACGTTTCAAACAAGGTTTCAGCGTCAATTTCCAACTTAAGAGATGTTCTATCGAATTCTTTTCGCGGCACTAGAAATAATTTTTTTTCGTCTGCATTGAATATTCCCCTCTTTCATAACGCGGAAGTTCGATTACAAACTCTAAATAGTAAAAATAATGTGGGTTCCATTCCATTTTATCCAGATGTTTGAAAACGGATGGTCATAATGCATATTAGGTATCTGTATTTTACGTGGCATGAAACTAAAATTTTATTCAGCACATTTTTTTCGGGTTCTTATTCAAAGCCAAAATTAAAAAATAGATACAGGTAATACGTATTAAGGACTGACTACAAAGAATAAAATTTAAATGCATCACTATAATAATTACTGAAACAGCAAAGAAAATGAGGATGAATCTATGCTGGAGCAGATGAATGTTATAATGTCGTCTCAGATATTAATCTTCTTTAAATGAAATGGCATAAAATGATTATGATCTCTTGCTAAAAACAATATATTTTTCGCCCCTAATGGCCTAAACGAACTGAATTCCCCTTCCTTAGGTAGTCTGCATTTCACCTGATGAAACTTAAGGGAAAATTGAAATTAAATATTTGATAGTGCAATGAATGAAAATCATACTTAATTTTTTTGACCAAAATGGACTAGATTAAAGAAGCATGGAAATCTTGATAAGGACAAATTTATGCTCAGCGGATCGTAGAAAAGGAAAAGGTATCCAGGATCATATATTCCCAGAAATTAAACGCATATGTTTTATGTGATAATCAAGGAATTCATTGGGAAGCCGAAGTTAACATTACATGGTAGGCTCACTTCAATCAGCCTCTTTTGTGAAAGTTTCATCTGGTGAAATTCAAATCTGAAGCCAAGAATTCCCAGGGTTTTCATAAAATATTTCTTGGGGCCGACAAAATGTAATGGCTGATTTTAGAGTGCTCTGGAAATATGGGATGAAGGAGAGGATGGTCTGAATAAAATTTTAGAAAACTGGAAATGAGAAAGAAATACCATCGAGAAAGAAATGAATCAAAAGAAGACATTAACAAGGGTGGGAAAATTCCACCAGGGGCCATGTAAAGGCTTAGATTCTGGGTATCCACTCACTTCAGCTCCAAGTATGACCAAAGTGAAATGGAAATTATAGTAATAGAATGCTGGAAAAGGATGTCATGTCCTTTTGCAAAAGAAGTCGTTCCAGAAATTTCCTCGTTCCTGGTCTACACTTTTAACTCTCGAGCGAACGAAAACTTTTCGCGGGTGGAAGGCCCTCTACGTGTCCCTCTACCATTGGTCTAATGACATTACAGAGCAGAGTGAGGAAAGAGGTTAAAACTGTTGAAAGATTGGGAGTTCCGGTACTTTTATCACAATCTGGAAGTTGTGAAACTTGTAAAGGAGTTTTCAGTACTCGGAATTTTCCTAGTGAGCACGAGATATACGGTACTGTGGAAAATACTTCATAAGAAAATCCCAATTACCAAAGTCCAAAGGAATATTTGATGTGACCGTAAAAGACAAAATAGCAAAAGCTATGCACAAAATCATTGAAGATAAATAAATAAAAAACGTTGAAGCTAAAATAAATATGTAGTAAATACATATTTACAGATTTTATGGTCATCGGAAATATTCATAGTAAAATATGGAGACAAATGGGTTGGCAGAAGTGTTATCAGCGCAAACAGCAGCTGAATAGTTACGTAATAACATAAAATTGCCAGTGATAAATTCATTCGCTATTCAGCCTTTTAGGCTACAAGAGTACATTTATATGATGAGAATTTCATTATTAATAAGTTTTCACCCATATTTACCCGGAATGTAGGCATAATCTTACAAAGCTTATATATGGGGATCTTGAAATAGGTGAGAGAAAGCGAATAAATACGCTCAGTCGAAGCTAACGCAAATAAATTTTCGACACGGGTAAGTCACAACTGTTATGAGTTGTAGTTAGAAAAAATGTCATGAGTTGGTGGACAATATTCTATAGCCGTTGGCTATGAGTAAGGAAGGAAGGATTCCACTGAAAAGTTTTCATTTTGTGATGAGGTACTTTAGACGGAGCAGATGTCATGAACTTCTTCCTTAATGTCTCAATGTGTTCTATGTTCTCACTAATTGGGGCATTAAATTACCATGGTGACAAGTTTTCTCCGAAAACCGAGCTAAATTCTTCGCAATTTTTGATAGGACAAAGGTGGTACAGACAAAGAAATTTCCACTGCCCTTGTGGGTAAGCCATTTTCGTATTTGGGTAGCCTTGGGTATTCACTGGCTCAGATTTCCAACCTCCGGCCCAGATTATTGTAAAGTTGGATAAAAAAAAGGAATTCAACCATGCTCGCTCCATCCCTCGATTTAAGAACTACTGAAATTATCTCTTTAAGAATTATTTTAATTAAATTGGCTGTAGCTAAACGCAATTTACAATATTCCCAATTTAAAAAAATGTTGAGGTTGGGTTTTATGAACAGAAAAGAAGACTATGAAGTTATTGGAAAATGCTGCGTAGCATTAAAGTATCGGAAAATTTATTGATCTAATGAAGATCAAATTTATTCTATATAAAATGTATTTTTATATTTATATCGTGATATTTCGAACGATTTTACCGTTTGCTTAAATTTTTCTTTCATTTTTTTATTCCAGACGATAAGGTAGACCTAAAACTGAAATATGTGTCATACTACATCAATATATCTTGCACCTTCCATTTCAATCATTACTATACTGTTTTCACATGAAAATACGCTAACGCTTTGGGAAAAAACTATAAAATATAGGATTGAATGAATCCTCACAAATATTTCTTCCTTTTGTGTGTTTTCGTGCTGATACGGTGCTTACGAATAGCGCTACTAAATGAAGCGCATAATCAATTATGATGGGAGAATCAACACTGTTTACTGTGTTGTATAGCCGTGCGATTCAACTCAACATTCGCATTGTAGCTTTGGCAATAAGTTTTGCTCAAATTCAATAACATTTTAAATGGATAGGGACTACGGAGAGAGAGCAGTGGAGGAAATGTCCAAAATTGAAAGATATATTCATCATCGTCGTTAGTTAACTGTCTTGAAATGGATTTAACGCAGCTCTCCATTCTCTTTCCTATCCGCTAACCTTTTCATAGCGACGTATTTCTTCTTTTTTACATCCTTTACAACTTGTCCTATGTAACTCATTCAGGGCCGTCCCTTGCCCTTCTTCCCTTCCACCTGTCCTTCTACGATTGATTTCATCAGGCCATAATGCCTCTAATGTGGCCAACTAAGTTGTCCCATTTTCTTCTTATTAGACGACTTCTCTCTTCTCCCTTTCTTCTTCGTGCCTCCTTATTACTTACCCGGTCGATTCATTTTATCTTCACCATTCTTCGGTGGAGCCACATTTCGAAAACTTCCACTCTTCTTGACTTCTCTGCTGCTGTCAACGTCCAAGCATCGCTTCCATTGAGAAACATGCTCCATCAAGACATGTTAACGCCCTGAATTGAGGTGGCCTTGACGATGATTCCGCTCTGTTTGCCTCGTGATCCATTCCTGGAAAAAGACATTCGTTTCCTCTGCCAAACCGCGCCTCTCATGCCGGGAGGCAAGTTCGTGTCCGCTCTAATTATCTCCATTCCAATCTGACGTTCAAAGGTGTGAAAACAATCGCGTTCCAAGCAGCGACCACAGAGAAAAACATCACGACATTCCACTTCCTCGCATCCCATTCTTGTACAAAAAAACAAACTCGATATTTCTTTTATTTTTATGAATTTCTGGCTGAGAGGAAGGGGCCATTTCATAATCTTAGGTCCCAAAACTTATGGAATTTCGAGCTACTTGGTCCGTTATTAAATATTAATTAAAGGCGGTTTGTAGGAAAATGACCATCGAATTTTCTTGTCGCTGAAAGAAACGTCTAGCTGAATCCCGAATCTCTCTCAAGTTAAAATAGACGATAAAAATTTTGTCAAAAAAATCATTTGCAGAGCTCAAGAGAAAAGGTAAAAACAATAAGTTACGCCAATTTTTGAAATTGGGAACATTGTAAATTGCGTTTAGCTTCAGCCAATTTAATAAAAATAATTCTTAAAGAGATAATTTCAGTAGTTTTATGTGGAATGCAGAAGGCGAAATAGATAAAGTGGAAAATTATGTGAGTGCTCTGTTAAGGTCAACTGGGTAAAGAGAGTAGATGCTGTTGAAGGAGCATGTATGATAAAAGAGAAGAAATTCTTAAACCACGATGAAGGGAATCTTAAATAAATAAAATTCGGAGGCAGAGGACATGGGGAACACGGGAACGACGCGTTGTAGAGTTTTAGGTCTTGTACCGCGACTTATTCCATGCGTGGATGGTGGATAGAAAGTTAGGACCAAAGTTACATTTTCCGCGTGAACTTAAAGGGTGTGTCCTTCCCTATGGTCACCTCCAGGAGATCCGATTGGGGGAATAGTTTACCTGTAGAACATTTTACAGGGAAGAAAGCCATCACGCCGTATTGAATCTGCCGAAGGCTGCATCTTCTAGGGAGGAAAATGTGGTGGTTTCCCGTCGCCTTCCACATCATAGTACTTCGACCGATTCTGTGAGCTTTACTCTCACCCAAAGCCCGAAATAGCTTTCATTCCCGAAACGCTTGATACACAACCAATCCTCTTGATCTTCGCCACGAGTGCCTAGCAGTAAAACTGCTTCTCACCAGTGGAGACAAGTTGATAGGGGGGTGGCTTGTCCCATCCCTAAATTTCCAGAAAATTTTTTCTTGATTTTTTTCTTAAAGAAATTGAAAATATTTTTAGGGGGGTTCCAGGAAATGAACTTCCGAGCTTTGGATTGGGAGTAATGCGCGCTTAACTACTGTTAGATTTTTTTAGACGTTTTTACTTATGGAATAACAACAGTTTATAGAAGCATGTCATAATTTCCTTTGCAATTTGAGTCCCTCTGAATCAAATGTGGCTCTTTATAAGATTCTCTGCTTTTTAATTTTCTCATTTAAAATATAATTTACACTAGTGGGAATATACCTACCACAATATGCAAATCATTGCATTATTTCAGTAGTTCTATCGTTTAAGCACAATGTAAACATGAAGTATTAATTTTAAACCAGCACACCCACTAACTGCCCTATCAAAATTTCATAACTGAAAAAAATTATAAAACTATTCATAAAATTATGTAGCTATTAGTTTTAAGGTATTCAAATCCAGATCTTAAGCTGAATATCAATGGCTCCTGCTGCGAAGAGAACATTATCGCTACGTTCGCGTTGATAATCTGCGGTCCGATGCCTTTTCCACGTTTTCGTGGACGCGTTTGTCTATTTGCCCCTACACCGCTGCACTTCGTGACGCCGTAGGTATTCGCTAGATGCCTGTTGAAAATGGCCTTGGGATCAATTTAAAACACTGAGTCGAATGAATCCTCACAAATATTTCTTCCTTTTGTGTGTTTTCGTGATGATACGGTGCTTACGAATAGCGCTACTAAATGAAGCGCATGATCAATTGTGATGGGATGATAAACACTGTTTTCTGTGCTGCATAGCCGTGCGATTCGACTCATAGGTGATGTTCAGCATTCGCTTTATAGCTTCGGCAATAAATTTTGTTTGTTGCTAAGCATAAAATTTTACTACCGATTATAATAAAGATTATTTTGTATTAACCTGGATATGGTGAATGCCAATGAGTCGTTCGTTTATTTTCCTTTGGTTACAAAGTTATTTTTTCTTCTCCAAATAATGTTGCTCAATGAGGAGGTTAATTAGTTTAACTATTATTCTGGATCAAAATACTTACCTGGAGCCCTTTCCAATCAGTTTTTTTTAGCGATACAGTTTCCTGCTATCAACAAGTATGTCCCAGCGGTCTCTAAGTTAACCGTGACAATAATCACTTATTCTTTCTTCATCATAGTAAGCATTTTTGGGAATAGCAAGAGGAGTAAAAACGTCATTTATCAACGAAAAAAATAATGTCTGAGGAGAAATATGGTAGCTTATGATTTTTTGAAGTAATTTTCCCTCTGAAAGGATTGCATTAACTCAGATAATGCATTGACCCTCTTCAAAAGTCCGATTCTGTTCACGGTTAAGTAACACTGGATGACTTTTTAATCGGAAGCTGCGTCATGTTGGTTATTGATGTTGGTATGTTGCTTAGATAGTGGATTATTTTGCTATATTATTGCTATCGTCATCTTTGTAAATACCAGCACTGACTATTTTGTAGTTTAATTACTTTTGTACTTTGCATACTTCCATAAAAGGTTGTTTAAACATGAATTGAGTGATCATGTCACGTTAGTTATAAAGTAATTTAATAGGTTGTAAAATTTTAGGTTTTCCCGGCGTATTGATTGATGAAAAATTTCTCGGGATTCCCACCGGGTGTGGTGTTGGGTTAATTGTCCCAACGTCTCGATGGCTGAGTCTGCCATCGTCTCCAGAGGTTTACCCTGAAAACGATGGCAGACTCAGCAGATGGCAGATGGGTTTTTTACTATTGGTATTTAACCACTTTTTAAGAAATCCAAAATAAAAATTCTAGGTCAAAACATATTCAATACCTACTCTTGTGCGTCTGCATTAAAATAAGTTCTCGAGCGAGGCGATATGATGAGAGAGGAAGATTGAAATAGATCTGAGATAAGAGCGAGAGATCGGGATGTTAGAGTCTATATTGAACGCCGGTTCGGTGAGAAGAAACTGATGACATAGAAGAAAGACGTAGGAAGGTACTACGAAATCTATTTATAGGGAGAGAACGTAGCTATAAGCTAGGATAGATTGAAATACCGTGCGTTCCTTGTATCTCGATGGATATTACTAGGGATGGTCGGATCGAATACTTCGGATCCAAACATCCGCGGATATTTCCCTTCATCGGATACTTCGGATCCAAAATCGCTGAAGACATCGGATCTGGATCCGATAGTTTAAATTTATGATTCAGTGAATGCAGCGTCCCATCCGAGGGAGTGGAAAGATTTTCGATTCTGCCTTCGCAGCCGCCGTTGCACTGCGATGCTTGGCCTACTCATTGGTTTTTTTTAAGTAAAGTAAACATTTTTATTGACATAAAGGGACATTGACATGTGCGTGGACTGTGAGGTAAAACTATCGCGAGGAAGTGGAAAATCCACCTCACCCCAACTGAAGCATTTGCGGGTGAAATACAAGTCAGTGTGCAATGAGAAAGTGATAAAATCCTGGGGAAACTTATGTGGGGAATATCAAAAATCAGTCAATGGTTTATCCGAAGATTGAAACCTATCTTCATTTCCAAACGCAAGTGTAACAGTTTATATCCTGAGCGAATAAAGATTTTATCGTTTTTAAAAAATAATGTGAAAGTATGTAAAAACGATTTTTAATCGGTAAAAAATTTAGACGTGTATGTAAATCTTAATAGCATTCCTTTGATTGTATTTACCCAGAAGAAACTTAAATAATTACTTCGTTTATAGCAGACAAATGAAAATGCAATTGGATCCAAAAATATCCGAAGATCCGATTCCGAAAATCAAGGATCCGATCCGAATCCGGGTCCAAAAAAATCCCAGATCCGTCCATCCCTAGATATTACTGCGTATGTACTATTCGGGAATGAGCAGCTATTCGAAGCGTACGGACGAGAACGAGTCATCACAACGTCACATCATGAACGAAGGTGATATCTTGCAGGGCAATAGCCGAGTGAGCCCTCTGCTCCCTAATAGCCCTTGGCATCCCTTTGTGCTTTCAAATTACCGCTCGCTTACTCACCCTTTGGCAAATGCGGTTGGTTTGATTCGCGCAGCCGATATTTGCGGATGAATGAGCGATTGCAAAAACCCTTTTCGGGTTTCGCTTTTCACCCGTCGTCTCCTCCGGAGGATCAGATCTCGATTAGGAGCAACGACCCTCACAGCATCTCATGCACCTAAAAGGAATCGTTCCCGAACGAAACACTATTTTAAACTCGATTATTACGGCCTCCAGGTTTTCTAGTGAAAAAGATAAGTTTTTTTAAGGAGCCCAAAATAGAAAATCAAGGTCAAAAAAAAAAATACACAGTGTGAGCTCCTTTGAGCTTCGGCAGAGAGAGAAACAGTAATATGGACCAATCACTATTAACACGACATACTTCACTGATCAATGCCGTGCTGCTGTTTTCACGTCACATCCCATCCATTTTTAGTTAACTGTGAGTACAATTAGACCAGAAAAGACAGTTGAAAAATTTTAAAGTTTTTTCCACGTTGGCTTACAATAACATTTCTTTCATTCCTGTACTCTGAACTCTATTACGGAAAACTGGGTTAGTCACAATTATTATGTACACAAAGGATCAAATTTGACATGAGAAATCACTTGGCTTAACCCAGATTCGAACCCTAATCTCCAGGCTGCCGGTCACGTATGCTATGAACTACGTCACCAAGGCATCATCATACATGGTGAAACTCAGATTGGATTATCCGAACAAGCTATTGAGTGAGTTATTGCTGTTAATTAAACAATTCGTGTTTCGGTTTTCGTTTATCAGTTTTTTAACTTTAAAATTTACCGCTCTTGGAATGGGCTTCTACTTTGGCACCTCTCCCCAAATTTAAATGATTAATAGTAATATTAAAATCGAAATTTTTTATCATTGGAACACCAGGAGATCAACACGGAGCCAACTACCAGAGGTGCGGATAAGATAACATTTTCATCTTGCATAATTCTATGGCATAGTGGGTAAGCGTCCCACTTCTCATCATAAAGACAGTATTTTTACGGATCCCAAAATGTAATATCAAGGCCACGAAAATGGCATACAGAATGAGTGCGCCTGCGTAGAATTAGGGACCTCGAAAGACACGCTCTGGTAAAGCAAGGAGATTGGAATACAGCTGAGATGAAAGCAAGAAATCGGGAGGTTGCAGTCTATATTAAATGCCGGTTCGATGAGACAAGAAATTGATGACTTAGAGGAGAGACGATGGGAGGTTCTATGGAAGCTATTTATTGGATGAGAGAGCTTAGGCATGGGCTACACTAGATTGACAGTACCGAGTGCTCCCTTGTAAGATCCGATCGATTCAAGTGATAATGAATTTTTCGTAGCAATCATCGGTACGCCGTTACCTTTAATATCACCAAAATTGGAGGTGAAATTGTTATAAGAATCTCTTTCAGTACTGTGATCTTGTTCTTAGCTTTTTTGGTATGGATAAAATAAATAGGCAAGTTTTTCCTGGAATGTGACCCTGTATGTTATATATTAACCCTGGAAAGGAATGTAAAAACTCTTTGGAGTTGAAGGAATATAAACTTTGCTTTATCCACATGGTGATTCACTTTATCTGACCATTGTTTCGCAACCTTGCTATCTTCGCCACCATGAAAATGTAACGCAGTAGGTAACGAAGCCATGGTCGGACAAAATGAATCACCATGCGGATAAAGCATTTTTTATCCCTTCAACTCCTACGATAAAGAGGTTTCTACGGTGTCTAACCCGCTATTATTACTTACCACTACTGAAATGGCAAGAATGATTCTGTTAACCAGGGTGGTGTTTTGAACTTTTTACTGGCATTATTTTACATTTCTATTAGTAGCTAAGCTGGATATGATAGGATTTCTTGCTTTATTTACACTGATTGTTAGCAGTATATTACCCGTACTAATGATACCCGAAATTCTAAAGTCAATAGCAATTTTCATTTAAAGTGACACCTCAGAGTATACGCCTGTGGGTGATAGGATCCATGGGTAGAGTGGGAAAGTCACGGGCAGTAAGACGAGAATATTGATAGTTGTTGGTTCAAGAAGGATACGAGAAAACGAAAGAGGAAGGCTAAGGGCTGTTGAGGGTGAGCAAAGATCATAAAGTGTGGAGCGGAGTGGCTTCTCCTCCTAGTGTTCAGAAAATCGAGTTTTTCCTCTCTCGGATCCAATATGAAGTGCCAAGGGAGGTGGAGAGAAAGGGTGAACTTCCAGAGGATCCGGTCAGCTGTAAGGGAGGAGCGCGGGGGGTGGGAATGGGGGAAAAAAGGAAATAGGTTCGGGGGCGAAGAGAGTTTTTGTGTTCAAGCGGTTGTATAAGATAGGAAATGTAGGTGTCGTGGAGGGAGTGCTTTTAAGGCCATTGAGGAAATACATGGGATAGTATAAAATGGGGAGGAGGTCCTTTTTGTGTTATGTTTTATCTTCCGTGGCATTGCGCCATCTTTGCGGAATAAAGAAAAATTTTATGAAATTAAAAAAATACGGGAAAAACCTTCGAGGGAGATCAAAGGAACTTGTTAGCGCAAGTAAGGCATCTAGAAGTAGTGGCCGTAATGCAGTTCCTGACCCGGTGGCGATCTCGAGAACTCTTTTCGCAATTTATTCGCCGTAAAATCACCAGATCTTTCTTTAGGGCATCTAGAGTTCGCAGTGGCTAGCTGTTCCTACTCTTGAAGAATTTTATGGCTCTTGACTTGCGTTTATAGATGCGCCATTACCTACCTCTGTACCTGTCTCTACCCTCGCCACAAGCCTATTGTGGTATCGTGCGGGGTAGTATGCAGAAGTAGATATTTGGCCAGGGGTATTCTCACCCTGCGTCCTTTACGCTAAATATTGTTTCACTTTAGGAGATATCATAATGAAAACGTGCATAGGCATATGTGCCATTAGATATTCCTCAACAATAATGCACGATCAATCCTGTCATATGTCCTATCACTGTATTTTACGCATCAAAACTTAGTATATTCCGCCGTTAACAATATCAGCATATTGAAATGATAAGTAAGTATTACCCTCATAGGATATCAACCATGGTATTTGGCCTAAAACAGGTTGCATGACGAAATAATGGTTTTTAAAATACAGTATACAAGGTAACCCGTGCGAAAATTCTGCACGTCCACGCTATCAGTGAACAAGTACGTAAAAGAAAGGGTGAGATTAGATTTTAAATAGAGAAGAAGTTGAACCATAAAGTGCTTTCTTCTTGCAAAAATAGACAAGATATATAAATACAAACAGGCAAGAGTTTGGTACCAGGTAGAACAATCATGATATCGGTTACTGAATGATGGCATGCAATTTAAAAAACTTCTTCAAAGACAATATCAGAACTAAAAATGTTGTCGACTGTAATTTTTTGTTTATGAGTTTCTTTAAAACAAACGCTTTTTCTTCATAAAAACATCACGTAAAGTGTGAAATTTAGAAATTGTTTCATACGAAAAAACGGGTTCTTGCAAGTACAATCTGGCTCTCGGAAGAGTCTGGCCTGGTGCTTTATTTTAATTTTATTACGTCTCCATTTCATCAGAGTGAGATTGTGCTATGTAATTTTTTCCTGGAGATTTTGATTACTACATTTGATTCATCCTCGCTCTTATTATCATTTGCTTTTGAGGGGTGGAGCATACTGATCTCGCCTGAATTTGCAGTCTCAATCTTCTTTTATCCTTTTCCCTTTTTATGTTTTGTTTAGAGTTATTTATATTGCACCTGCCCACGTGAAAGAGCTTCTGCTTCTTCACTGCTTAAACCATGATTCTCAATTAACGAAAATGGGAATTCGACGGGGCAACATATTTTGGATACATTTCTAGGAATACTTGGGTCAATGGCCAAACTTCTCCCGACTCCAATTATTCCTGGTCTCTCTTATGGATGCAATGAAAAGTATGACTGCTTTATAACGTTGTGAAAGGTAACTCGGGATTTCCACCGGGTCAGGTTCTCCAACTCCATCCCGGCCGACGCACAGTGGGCTAGAATCGAAAAAAGCTGGCCAAAACCTCAAAATCGATTTTTTTGAGCTAGGAAGTTGAAACTTCGCATACACATTCTCAAATAAATTGTGCATAACTACCCAGATTATTTTGGTCCTGTGTTTTCACTTTAACAATATATGTGAGGTCAAAGTTGAGAAAATTTAGCGAAAAACGACCACCCTCGATTTTTTCTGAAAATGGCCGACTTTATCCTCGTGCAGTGGTTTTATAAATAGCCTTATCGACAAAACTGTTATACCATCTTAATTGACACTTCTTATTCTTTCATTTGAAAGGTTTTTAAAGATTTTGTTTCATCAATAACCATAGATACATAACAAAATGGCGGAGCCTGTTTTCAACCCATTTTTTTACATAAACGTAGAAAAAAAGTAGACATTGTCACCGGCTTACACTAAGTAACTTATATCATGTCGTTCTTTGAAGCTTCTACATTGTGAATCTAAAGTCAAACCTTGCACCAATTTGCAACCCCGAATTTTAAATCGTTTTTTCGAACGCACGGACGACTCCGGTTCTGGCCGGCGGCGGCGGAGAGTACGGCGACGCGGCAAGCGGGTGGATGCAATATGGTCTCATTCACTTTTATGTGTGGATAACAGATATATTAGTGACAGAAAATAATCACCAGAAAGTAAAATTTATAAATATTGCTACGAATGACTCTCATTATGCAATCGTTGGGCACTGCAAGAGGTGCACTGAAAGGTTTCTTTCTTTTGTACTTTTGTGCTCTGACATGATATAAGTTACTTAGTGTAAGCCGGTGACAATGTCTACTTTTTTTCTACGTTTATGTAAAAAAATGGGTTGAAAACAGGCTCCGCCATTTTGTTATGTATCTATGGTTATTGATGAAACAAAATCTTTAAAAACCTTTCAAATGAAAGAATAAGAAGTGTCAATTAAGATGGTATAACAGTTTTGTCGATAAGGCTATTTATAAAACCACTGCACGAGGATAAAGTCGGCCATTTTCAGAAAAAATCGAGGGTGGTCGTTTTTCGCTAAATTTTCTCAACTTTGACCTCACATATACTGTTAAAGTGAAAACACAGGACCAAAATAATCTGGGTAGTTATGCACAATTTATTTGAGAATGTGTATGCGAAGTTTCAACTTCCTAGCTCAAATAAATCGATTTTGAGGTTTTGGCCAGTTTTTTTCGATTCTAGCCCACTGTGCGACGTTTCGATAGACGAGTTGTCCATCGTCTTCAGGGCATGTCGAAAATCGTCCTCCTTATAAATGGATGACGGCGGTATCAACCGGGGCAGGTGTTCTGTGATTGGTCGAGAGCTTCCTGCCTTTTTCCTCGTTCCTCACGAATGCTCCTCAGCACTGGTTTCAATGAGGCGCTCAGAGTGTAGGCAGTGTCACGGTTCATGGTGGTGTTGAGACGAATTTCAATGGCCTCCCTTGCCAATCTTTCCCAAAATTTTCTATGCGACAAAGGACCTTGGTCTTCTCCCAACAGATGGCTAGGTCGGAGGAAATGCTGTGTTCGGTCACGGCCGATTTTTCAGGCTTCCCGAGTCTGAAATGTCTTTGGTGCTCTTTTAAGCCGTGTCCCAATTGGTCATTTGGCTATGCCAATTCCAGGATTTAGCCATGACGCCATCTTGGAAGGATGTCCCAACTCGTTAGCCAGCATAAGGGAGGGAATTTAGGCAGCTAACGCGGCCGCCAGATTTAGGCATCGAGGAGTGCATCCTTCGCCCCACTTTTCCCATGATTCAAAGCGTGCAAAGCGTCTTCAGGAAGAAATCCATAGAGCTCTATGAAGAAATCAGAGAAAGGGCATCATGGCTGTCAACTTGGCTGTCAACTTGGCTGTCAACAAGGGATAGTACTTGTTTGCAAGTAGTGTTGATATTTTGAGTGTTGTTCGAATAATTATTAATTTTTATTTTGTTTATAATAATGAAATTGCGTTAATAGAAGTGTAAGAATTACGGAGAAATTAGTTCAAGAGAAGGCGGCATTAATTTTAATGCTAATTTAAGGCAATGTTTATATGCTTCTTACATATGTATATGTTATTTTATAATTTTTTTACCGATCACATGTTATCTTTTGGTACCCTTTTCTTTTTTAACGTGTTAAATAATGCTTATTGATGTTTATATGCTTCTAATATATACTTAATTATGTAGCTTTATGTCTAAATTCATATTTATGTACAACGTTTTTGTAATTAGTACATTAGGTTAACACCCGTAAGAATTATCAATTATTATTCTATGTTATTGGACGAACGAAGTCCCGAAATTGGAACCGGAATAAGTAACAAAAATTAAAATCTATAGTGATTATAAGATAATACCGAAACCTGATTTATGTATGTAAACCATACTTTAAATAGATTTTGAAAATAATTCTCAAGTCAGACGGTAACCGTTTGAATAGACTAAATAGACCTGTTCTTAATAATACAAAACTAGAAATTAAATTGCTAAAATATAAGATATTCGAAAAAGTACTTGGTTGAGAGACGATTGAAATATTACAAACCAATTTAAATGAATATATACATGCTAACATTTCGCCACAAACTTCGCTAAAACCTCTTTAACAAAACCATACGGAACTAAAAATACGAATTTAAAAGTATACCCCTACTTTACTATTACAAAAACAAAAAGGTTGTCTAAGATACTAAAATTATGATAAAATACTCTTCTCCGACATCTAATACTCAAAATCACTTGATACATCACATTTTAACAATTTAGGGTGGGTTTTGTTCATCATTTGTTCAAATCATTCCGAATATGTCTTGTTTTGCATTGGCCTAGTGCCCAGTAGATGGCAGCACCTGCGTAAGGATGTCCCAATTCATGCTCCCTTGTGGTTGGCTGCCCAGAATCTGGCCTGCTAAATACATGATGCCTAATGGCTAACGATTTGGGACACGGTTAATCTTGTTTCTGTGGCCTTCCCTGTCTCTTCCACGTACACCAGGCCGCATGTGCATGGTATCTGGTAGATACCCGGGGTAGTCCACAAGGGTCCTTGACCGTCACGAGTTGGCCTCGAAGATAAGATCATTCTGCTTTATAACGAATTGCATTTATCGACATTTCGTAAATATTTTTCCGCACAAAATCCTCCTTCTCAGTAATAAAATGCTCATTATATTAAGTAACTGGCCGCAGCCTGAGGTCATAGAATTAATTTATGATGCTTTCACTTGATACGGTCGACTTTCTTTAAGAGATCGCTGAAGTATAGAGAAATCCTACATCGGCAACCCCTTTAACTTTCTGACTGGTGGTTTTTATGATTTTGAGGGCCTCTTTGAGAAACTTCAGTGTTCGAGTCAAATTTCCTCCGCAGCACACGGCTTCCTCCTCTTCCAGCATCATAGGCTTTCACGCTCAGTCCTTGATCATCCGAAGTGTATGCTCTTCCCGCCAATTACTTTTGAATAATGCTAGTTGGTTTTTCGTACCTACTCAGAAAGTTGCTTCCACTTCTCCTGGCGCTCTTTAGCACTAAAACCTTTTTACCAGATATGTTACAAGAGCGTAAAACAAAGTATAGTATAACTTTTCTAAGTAATCTCGTAGAAGTATTTTTTCTCGGACGACGTGAAATTTATCCTTCATACTTTGGTAGATGTGATCACGAGAATAAAATGAAGTACATATTCATCAGAGCAGAGGGATTAAAAAAAACATTCTTTCCTCGTAACAATGAGCATTGATTAATGAAATTAATGGTGTTGTTCGCCAGGACGACAAATAGAATCTTTCTATTTTCCCATTGTTCAGACCAAGCATATATTATTCTATAAGAATTGCTTGCAATAGGAAGGTTTCCATTTCCATGAATGTGGACCTACATATTGGATCCAGTTATTATGTGTAATATTTTTATGACCGTTTGGTGTCCAAGTTGGGATGACTACTCGCAAGCAGATGACTTATTATCTCCTGCCAAGCACCCTAGAGGTGGTATGCTGATTATTTTGGAGATATTTGATTTTTTGCTTATAAATGGAGCTTTTTTTAAGGCATAAGATTTTACTTTGAGGGGTAAAATGGCGTCTGGCTACATTCTGCGAGCTCTTACATAGTTAAAAATATTTATTTTTTTGTGTATCAAGTTCAATTAGTGCTTCTAATGATCATTATTTTATAATAACAATATCTTGCGGCGTGATTTAATGGAAATCCGTCATGTTGAAATGAAAAGCGTTTTTATGAAAAAAAGTAATTATTGCATTGGCCAATGTAGTCGACTGATTTCCTTGATGATGATTTCGTACAAGCCGAAGCCGGTAGTTAAACCTTCACCCCGGCACCTTTTATTAGTAACGTATCCGGGCAAGCTGGGACCTTTGGGCCCAGATTGTCTATTTTATTATCCTCTCTTAAATGCGGTCTTTCTAGTTGAAAATCAATTTCTGATCATATATAATGCTAATTTTGTAACTAACCTAACTTACAAGTACTTTTTAACATATGTAAGCAATGTTAAAATATGCCTTTACGTATACTTTTCCACAAAAAAATTTGGATGTACGAAGTAAAAATTTGCTTTAATTTGGCATTTATTTAATTCGAGTGATGCTACGTATAAAATTATCTATTCATGCACATCGGTGTGGCATAATATCCGAAATATGGAATTTAACTTAGACACTCGTGAGCAGTACGAAACAGAACGTAAAAAAGGCGAAAATGTCGGCTAACTAATTGCTCATCATTTTGAGGCTCATCAAAAACTTTGCTCACTTTTTACTCGTGCATTTCAATGCTTATTGCACAATAGGTCTTTCCTTAACTTTAAAATTTTACTTTTTTTGCGAGGTTAAAAAAACTACAAAATGACAGTGTTCGGTTTAGTTATTGCTTTCAAATATTTCAATTTAATTTTTAAATCTCACATTCCAAAATATCTTGGTAAACAGTCTTGCACAAATTCAAGGAGTGACTTCTTTCAATATGAGGCTTTAAAATTCTCCCAGGTACTAATTTTATATATAACCTAACAGGGCGAAAGTTGCATAAATTCGAGTTCTCGTAAAATACTCTTCCATGAAGAAGTAATTTGTATATTAAATGCCATTTCGTTTTTCAAATTAATCATCATGGTGCTGTCATGCCTTCGACTGAGCCAACCAACAGCCAGTCAGGAAACGCTGGGCCTAGATTGCTTGAGAATGGATATATTTCAGAGGTACACGGAGAACATCGTATTTGAACCCTATTATATTTCCAGGACCGATGGAAACGATTAAAAAAAATAAAAACATTTTGCCGAACGGCTAGATATGGAAATTGGTATATTAAGTTAGGTAATTAATTTCAAATATGCTTTGATGCGAGTATACCGAAAGTCCCTGAGGTATTTTGAAGATGCGCTGAAATTAAGTTAATTTTGGAAGGAAATATTTCTTGGTAAGGGAAAGAATGAAAGCTTCACAGATATTATATGCTATGGTAATAAACGCTAAATTAAGCATAGATAGCAACCTCAAAGGGTAACGTTAGAATTAAATTAAGGTTTATTCAAACTTTTAAGCCACAGGAATTCGAAGATGAACTTTGATTAGCGAGTAGCGTTGAAATTGACATTGGTATTCCTCTCATATCGAATAATCCATCATTATGTCAATGTAACTTTATGGGGAAACTTTATGCGGCTTTAGAATACGCAACTAATATCTTATATATAGGATGAAATGTTCTATTTTGAATAAAAAACAGGCATGAATCTTTATTCTTATAATTATATTCTTATATTCGCTTTAGCATTTCATTCCATGGAAAGTTAGCACGTTTATTCCCTCAACAATCCAACCCGAAGGTTTATTTTGCTGTTTGAGAGGGGAATTCGCTCCGGACCCAGCTACAGGCATACGAGTTTCATAAATTCATTGTACCGGGTCCAAATCTTTTCCCTAGGTTACCTCTCATCTCCAGTATTTCTGTTTTATACCTATGAGGGCTTCTCCCGGAGTTGTCATTTTCATATTGTGTGTCCAGGCAGAAGATATTATGTTTTGATATCTTTATATTTCATTGCTCCTCGTCAAAATACTTTCTTTGTAGCGATTGAGCTTACATATGCGGATATATCACATTTTTGAAATATCTTATAATTAAGTTTGTAAAAAAACGGCTACCATCTTGTTTATTTATTTGTATTTAATTTTTACTTATTAATTTTTTTTCATCTACTTTCATTCAAATTTATTTTTTAGAGCAATGCGGCTGAATGCAATTTTTTCCAAAGATATATAATTTTCGCACATATTTATCTTATTAACTTGTTTTTGAATTAGCATTACGTATATTCATATTAATTGTTTGTCACCTGACAAGGATGAATATTTCCTTTCTGTATCTCCCTTTTAAATTCATAAGAGTTTCCGTCACGTTGTTGTTGAATATTGTCGTCAGCTGCCTTACAGCTGCCGTCATCAGACCAAAGTCTTGAGGGCTAAATGCGTCAGATTTAATGTACGTTAAACTGACTCAGCAACAACGCCTCGAGTTCCCGAAATAATGCTTCTATTAAAGAGAGCAACCTATTAGAACTTTTGTGTTTTTTGTCACTGATTTTTGATTATAATTTTTATTCGACTAATTTGGCAACCTATTAGAACTTTTGTATTGTTTGTCATTGATTTTTATTAAATATATTTTTTATTCAACTAATTCGGCTGACAGATGCTGATATTGCATTTAAAGAAGAAAAGGGATGACTACAATATTGGGATACTTTGAAGATTTCATCACTTAAGCGATGGCTTGGGACCCGATATCGGTCGCAGACTAGTGCTTACGTACATCTATATACAGTTCGTTCAAACATTTATAAGTTTGTGTCTAAATTTACCACCTGAGTCCATTGCTGGCCTTCGAAGGTCGTTCGTCGACGGGATAGTAGAGGGTTAGGTCCCAAAGGTGACTTCATCCTATTCCCTCTGTTATGAAAGATAAATTCTCTGCCTAGCTCACCTTATGGAATGAAGGGGAAGGCATAGTCGGCTCAGTGTCTGTTTTTCATCCTCCCCGTGGGGGCTATCTTGAGTGAAGAGTGGATGTCCACTGCGCTTTCTCGGCAGACTATCATGCCTGAAAAATTAATGCTGCAAGGACCATTTTTCACTTCTACTTAATTATTTGTTTAGGGGTGCTCGCTATGGAAAATAGTCGGCGTATTCTATCCATGATGAAGCTATAAAATGTTATTTAACATAAGGCCAATTACTCTTCAGCATATTTATGGACGGCGATCTTCAGGTACCTCCCCCCCTCCTTACCCAATATTCTTTTCTCCATCACAGCTTTCATTCAGCATCCTGAATTCACTGAATACATATCACATCCACACCCTCCAGGGGCGCAGCCAGGAATTAAGGCTGGGGGGGGTTTAGGTGTTACTAATACCGGGGTGTGTGGGGGTATAGAATGCCCACCAGGATAAGCGGTAGGTGGGAGATCAATAAATTGCGGAATTTTAAGATAAATTGTTCAAAATGGTGAGTTTTCTGGCTTTCTGAGAGTAATGTCAATCCAATTAAGTAAAATGGATTAAACTTAAGCATTTCTCTGAGCTCTGGGGGGGGAGGGGGTTTAACCCCCAAAAACCCCCTCTCGCTGCGCCACTGACACCCTCTGCCTCTTTCTTTTTCCCTCGAGCTATATCCTCTTCACCCCCACAACACTTAATATTTCCTAGGCCGTATTTCTTTGTCAATCCATGTCTTCATCGTCACGCGTTACCATAGCCATGTCTGTAAATTATGAAGCATCTTTTTGTATAACTTCATTAACGACGAAGTTTCAGACCCACGGAGTACTACGCTCCATATCTAATTCTTTACTTACCTTGTATTAAAGATGCTTTAATAAAACATTTTCTTTTCACGCATTCCTGAGCCGGCAATTTTATTTTCCCCAAATTATCACTAAATTGCCAGTTCTCCTTTTCTGCTCTCCCTGCCTCAATATATGTTTTCCACCTACTGAGTTTTAGTCATGTAATATTTCGCTATGCTGTTACTCTAAACCGTTTTGTTTCTAGGTCTGAAAAGCCAAAAAGACTTCTGCCTTGCTTATTTAAATATTGCTTATTTAAGTTGCAAGCATGGAATTTAACTTTTTTTATCGAGTTAAAAAAAACCTCCCATTAAAATTCATCAAGGAAAGTGTTTGAATTTTTTATGCCAGTAAGTATGTTGATACCTCGATTCAATTCTCCACTGGTAGGTGTGTTACATTTTCCGAACATCAGTATCAATGCACATTGTGCTGGCTGTTACCATGGGAACCCAAGCTATGCCGAGACCCATCCCATTGAATTGGGGCCACACGTAGCCAGCCTTGTCGCTGTAGACGTGGATGAAGGATTGAAATGTGACCGGTTGGCGTTGAGGCGACGGAGAGAGTTGAGAATGGAAGCGGGCGTTGACGTGAAGGGAATGGAATCGCCGTGGGAGTGGGGCGAAAGTGTTTCCCACTCCTCCGTGTGGCCCCCTGCTGTTGTCCGCTGCTGTCTCGTCCAGTGTTCTCGGATTAATGAAAGAAAGGCGGCAGATGAATGAGACGCGTCCATTGGGCGAAGGCCAGAGAAAGAGATGAGGTCCCAAACCACCTCCTTGAGGAACTTCTTTCTTGTTTCCTGCCAACTTTCACACACAGTGTTGATTTATAGTTCCCTGTGGTTTTTAAGAATTATTTGGTGGTGGTGTTAGAGCTAATTTCTGAATATTTTCGTAAATAAAATGATCAATTGAGCTGTCAATTTAGTTTTTGTGTCTGAGATTGATGGTCTGTGGTGATCAGGTGATTAGGTAAAAATAATACTCGATTTTCATGATGAAAAATAATTTCCCAAAGGTTCATATAGAAACGGTCAATCTTACGTAATATACAACATTTTTAAATTTTATAACTATTTTTACCTGCTGCTCAAACACTCATTAGGAAGTTTAGTTCTGTGGAAGTGTGGCATCATATTGCAATGTTATACTTAAAAAATTTTATATTTGGCAACTGCATATCTTAAAATGTTAATAGTTGTTAGAAAGTTCTCCTTTTTTTGAGGTTCATATGACGTTGTAATATCTCACTTTGAATTTACTTTATTTGCATAACTCGACTTCCAAAACCATGAGAAGATTTGTTAAAAATTTTCAAAATCAGAATCATGATAGGTAATGAAAATAATGCACGGTTAAATAAGGTTTTGAAATGCTAGCAGCACTAAGTGAAACGAATGTATTAGAAACTATGAAATCGATTTAAAGTTATGCAATTCCTACAAAACACGCTAATGTTCACTCCAAACTTCTCCTTCATAGTGCTGGAAACCTTTTTTGTCTACACTACATCCTTAAGCTCACTTCAAACTTCTCCTTTATCGTGTTATAAAACTTAACGAGCGTGATTCGCCCGCTCTTTTCAATGCAGGTCCACAGAGGGATAGGCACGTTTCTAATTTTAAAATGCATAAAAAAAGGCAGGGTCTTATGCACATATTTAATTGGAATGTTCATGTACAAATTGAGGTCAGAGGACCTCTTTAAACACAACATTGGAAGTAATTACACTATCCTCTGTTAAACGCACATGATGACACATACTTACGTATCAACAGGAGACTTGAATGTGGAATCAGCCGCATTTTGACAAAAGTTATTGAAAGAATGCGCGATATTGTTGCAAACGAACAAATGTATCAGTTTGTGCGCCGTTAACGTCAGGAATATTTACCGGGTTTTGTTTTCTTTGTTTTTTTTTGTTTTGTTTTTGTTTTATTTTTTTTTTTTATTTAAAAACCAATTTTAGGAAACAATAGCAATATTTAGGAAGCAAGATATGCCGTCGAATGTTCTCTGATAAATTCTTTGCATTTTGGTACCTCATTTGTAGAGATTGATTGCGTATTAGTTGAGAAAAAGGTATCTATACAGTAGAAATAATATAGAAGATTGTCTACACAACACGCTTATGGCCGCTTAATACTCCTCCTCCATAATGCTGGGAACATTCATTGCCTATGCATGATTTGTGTGAGTGGGACCTCGGGAAAACTTTCTGCTATTCAACTCTTACCATCCCTCAGTCCCAATGCCAAATTGGACACTTTCTCACTTTGTTTCTAACGCTCTTGATTTTGGCATCTTTGTGCGATTTGGACTGTCTCTCAGGTCTTCGGTCTTCTTCCGTGGGCGTCGTTTCAACTTAGGCCTTACTGAGGTGGTGGTCACCAATTATTCGTAGCCACGACAGCACCGAGGGCTATGCGAGGCAATTTTCCCGGCGACGCGTAATTGCACACTCTCCTTTCGCGTCGGCCTGGAAGTGCTAAAACAATTAGTGGACCCGTTTCACAGTCACTAGATGTATATTTCGCTAGAGCTTTCTGACGGACAGTGAATGATAATAGGTCGGTGGCATCTGAAAATGTGGCGTAGGTGAAAATAAGTGGCCTAGGTTACTGCAAGTTAGGTCGTTCTACCCGTTGGTTCTACCTGACCTGTGGTAATAATATTCGAGTGCAATACTTCAAATTAATGAATACACGATTAATATTTTTTTAAATTAGTATTTGAAATGCCATAATTCATTTTTAGTGCATTTAAAATATTTTATCGTATAATATTGGTACTGAAACTTTTTATTAATTTTTAAGACAATTTTTATGGAATCTAACTTTTTTTAAACAAGCGTATAGAAATACACGTGAGCTTAGGCAATACCTCTTTGCGCATTCAGTTTCTTTCGTGTTCTCATTGACTTCCCTCTTTGATAAATTACGCCTTAGAAGAAATTTCTTGTCCAAAATATCGTTATAAACACACGTTCAAAAGGGCAAAGCTCCCGATTATGAGGGGTGAAAAAATCCTGGAAAAAGTCTCGGAAACGAGTGAAATATCAGGACGAATGTTTCATTAAAATCCTCGAATTAATCTCAGAAAGATTTTCAGTATTCGGGTGACATCCATTTTATGTCATCTGTGGAGATAAGGAGCAGCACTCTGAGAAGATTGATTTAACGAGCGAACGTATCTATTTATGGGATTCCATCATGTCAAAAGGCTCGTTCATTTTTCTTCCTCCTCTATTTGCTAATTAACTGACTCCAGGTGGCCCGTCGGGAAATTACATCTCGTTCTCATCCGCTTTAAGGTTCAATCTAAATGAACAAAGTTAAACACATTTTTGTCCGGTTTTTTAATAGATTATTTTAAAAGAGCGCCCTCCAAGTATTTTTCTCATATTTTGTTAACATATGAAAGCATAAAACTGCGATTATTTTTCACTAGAAAGAAGGAAGTCTAAAATCAAACGCATTAAAAAAACAAAAAAGTATTATGAGATTAATTTTCGGCATTACAACAAGGCATATAAGTGCCAATTCAGTAGTATAAAATATGCGTCGATCTATTACAATTATATGACAGATTTACTTTTTCCAAGCTCCTTAGTCGCCAATTCTTTTTGAACTCAGCTTTCGGTTTTTGTAATGGTATATCCAGAAGTTTTTGTGCTATATTCAAGGAAAGTGATATAATTTTAAAGAGACGGCAGTGAAAAAGAGATATAACAGGGATAATGTCCGTAAAAGCCCTCCAGCTGCCTGAAACCATTCGATGGGAAGTAAATGTAAGGCCAATGTAAACGGAAGAGGATCTATTTCAGTTTTTTTTCAAGGACGAATGAGAAGATAATGAAGGAAGGGTACACTTAGTTCATTTGCTGGCCCTCGAGGGTCACTTGGAGGTCCCTAGGCAATTAGAGGCAAAACGAGATAAAGGCGGGACTATCGTCAAATAAGTGTGTGTGGGAAGGGAATTGATGGAGAGGGATGAAGGAAAGGGAAAAAATAGGCGGATGAACAAAGAAGTGGACAACTGTGAATAGAAAAAAAAAAAAACTTAAAGAAAAGGCGGAAGAGCAAGTTGCGGAGAAGCCATTTTCCTTTTATTATTTTTCTTTCATGTTTTATTAGTATCACCTATTTATAGAAGAGATTTTAAATGCCTGCCACGCCTTTCCAATAATTAAGTGGGAAGAATCAATTCCCTTTTGTAGCTACATCACCTTTTTATTTAATGAGGCCTAATTTACGTCCTCAGTTTGCTGTACTTCTGCTACTTTCAGAAATCCATTCACGTGGTATAATAGAAACTGTTTAATTTTCACCTCTCCTCTTTAAAACTTAATAATTTTACTCGTGAATTGCGGTTTACCTGTGCAAGAACCTTAAGAACTACTCCCGCTTCTTCTTCGTGTGTGATGGATCGAGAGCCTTCTGATCCATGTGCCAAATGTGCTCGTTGAAGCGACGTGTTTTCCCTGTGATAAAAAATATGTCGAGCAGGGAGGTGAAAAGCGAGCAAGGGGTATCAAGCAGATGGTTGAGGAGATACAAGGTGGGGGAATATCGTACAGGAACAAGAAGGGGGCCGGGCACATGGTAAAGGTTTTCATTCCTTGGAGCGGAGATACCGCTTTTTCTGGTAGGTTTTTCTGAGGGTAGCGTGAGACATCGCGAGGGTAAGGTGCTTCGGTGGGGGTGGGAACATGAGTGGTAGATGGCGCGGGTGAAGATAAGGGAGCGACATCATCAAAGGAAGGAGACCCGTTTGTTAAAGGGATCGCCGTGTGTGAATTTTGAGGTGGGGTTCCTCAGGGCTCACTCACGGAACCACTTTTTTCACCACTGGATTTTAGCCTCTGGATAGTGTTAATTAAGGACGAGAAGGGCCGCGAGATTCGTCGTTAGCATTGGCAGAAATAACTCAGTTGGAAAGATGGCTTATAGAGCGTTCCACATTTATTGTATAGTGGCTCTTGTGCAGATAAGTTCTCATGTTCATCTCTACAAGCGACCAAATTCGTTGTTGCCAAATCATAAGAACATCGAATTGCGCTATCGAATTTTGGTATACCATGTGACTAAATTATCTCTCAGCCCTCAGTTTAAATGCCGCACGAAAAGTTTCACCACTCATTGAATTTTTCAGTAGCTACTGCCCAGAGAGAAATTCCAAGCATTTGGCTTTACAAATATTTTCATGGGGTTTAAAGAAAGAGCTTGCTTTTTTTAAGAAAGGCTTGAACCTTCACACAATAAAAAAATGCGAATTTTACCGGCATTCACGCCGTAGGTTTGTCAGCATTAGGTCAAATATTATGCTGCCAATTGTACACAATGATGAAACAAAGGGTATATTTTTGGCAGTCTAAATACCATATCCCATTACTTTTGCGCTTGTTCTAAACCGCATAGACGAAAGCGTTGAAAAAAATATAATTAAAAAGACATGGACCGCGGAAGTTTTTGGTTAAAAAAATGAGGAGTGTGGGTGCTGCGCTTCACTTGGTTGGCCACGTCTCGAATGCGGGTAGTTAGAAATTGTGCACAAATATTTATCTGGAGAGGCAAAATGCAGAAAGAGCAGCCTGATTTGTTCAAATGTATTCATGCGAACGAACACGGAAAAAAAAGTTTAGTTAGAACTATCGAATTCTGATGAAATTTATCAAACTTTTGGGTTCATATGGCACATTGAAAAATTCAGTAATTATTACCAAACCAGTTTGATAAATTCTATCAAACTGATTTGGTAATTGTTACCGAAATGGCTACAGCAGTTCGATAAAAACTATCAAAATCGAAAGGGTAATAAAATCGACGTAGCGTGCACATGTGAAAGATTTTCAACCCAGAAAACACTATTATGATTGAAAATAATAAAATTAGGAGTTTGGCGTAAGTTTCTGCCAAAAAAATACAAAAAAAAAGTGGAAAAATAACAAGCCTGCATGAAGCATTGAACGTGGGCCCTCCGCGTGGTAGCAACGGACTCTAACAACTAGTCTAAATCGGTTGTCATAATAATTGCTAACTTAAACGCTGTAATATATTATTATTGTAAGTATTTAACCTTTGTTTTGAAATGTGAATAAGGTGTGACTGGTTTCCCTTTGTATGCTTAAGAGGAATACTTGATGCACACAATTGCATTACGTAGTTACTCCATATGAATATCTAGTGCAGATGCGCAAGAAAACTTAATTGCAGGCTTATTACATCGATATAGAGATGGCTTTAACGTGCTAGGTGATATCCTTAGCATGGATTGGGTCTAGTATCACGGCTTTTATCACATATTATTAAACATGATCGCAAATGATTATACCTCAGGAATACCTCTAATTAAAGTTTTAATGTGTCGAAATACACAAACATCTCCTTAAAGCTTTAATATCTATGATAATATGCGATTCAATCTATGTCTTTGATGCACCAGCTAACGGGTAGAATTGCAATTTAAAGCTGGAAAAAATCAGAAAAATGAACGTAAACAAAATTAAAACGTTATCGCCATCACAAATAATGAAAACAAAATCATTTCTACCAACTTATCTTTTATGTAAGGCCTGTTTAAGAATCTTTCAACTGCAAATGTGTATTGGTATAAACATATGAGGAACGATAGACCGTTCGATAGATTACGAAACACTTGGTAAATTCTATCAAACCAAATTTGCATAGCAATGTAGAGTTTGATAATTTTTACCAAACAAGCAATCACCTTCGTAAAATTAATCATAACTTCGATAAAAGTTATCAAACTCAGAATCGTATTGAATTAATTCGGTTATTTTTACGAAACTCTTCCGTACAATTGACCAAATTATGCAATACCAAAATGTTTTGATGAAATATATCAAGAGCTCACGCTAGCGTTTGGTAAAATAAATCAAGTGCTTAATAATTTGCATCAAAGTTTAAGTATATTTAACAAAAATACTCCCTATCACACCAGTTCGATAGTTTTAATCAAATCTTTTTTTTCCGTGAAGGGATTCACACCTTTGCATTGGAGTTTTAGTTATGTGAAAGGCATGCGTTTTAGAAATAAAGCAATAATTTTAATACGGCCACTAACGACAAACCAGCATACATCAATTAAACTATATTAAAAAGATTTAATAAGATATTAACTGTGCAGATTAAAAGTAAAAAGTCACGATAGTAACGAAAAATGCCATCTGGAATATCTCATTCGAAGAGAAAAAAAGCAATGAAAGCTTGGTATTTATTTAAACGCCGAGTAAATTTAATTCACGAAAAACTCTACTAATGGAATTAAAAACATATCGTTTTAAATTAAAATTATATTTAATCTCACTTTTGAATGAATATGAAGTCTCAACGAGAAAGAATTATTTAAAATATTGAGATAAGAAAGTCGAGAAATTCAAGAAACCAGCAGCAATATCGATAGTTGTAACGATGGCAAAACTTCAAGTAACACTTATAACTACAGATTCAAAATGAATTCAGCGAGGATAAAATACTCAGCTCTGAAAATATTTTAAAATATTAAATAAATTTAGCCGGGGAGTTCAAGCAACCAGCTTCAATATCGATGGTTGTGAAAAATTCAAGAAGCACTTATGAGTATAAAGTTATATGAGGCAGTGTGCATTGATGAAAACCTTGCTGGAAAAAAGATTCATGGTGATGAAAGGAAAAAGTAGCAAACATTTCTAAATGAGTCCACTGATTGCTCACTTGCTGTGGCTCGCACAATCAAAGGCGTGAATCTTCAATTAACGATGTCTTCAGTTTCTTTTTTGAATTCTCCGTGATTTGCTAAAGGGTGAAGGGATGCTTTTTATCGGTTCCTTTCATCCTCTGTCACACCCGCATTCCTCTTCCATCTCAACTTTCTCTTCCACCCCTCAATTCTTCCTCACCCTCACGCGCCTCTCACTCGATTCCCCGCCATTCCCACTGTCTCCTCTCCCTCCTTGCTTTGCCGTTCTTCCCTCCATCTGATGTCACTTCCCTTAAATCTCCACCCTATCAATGTATTCCCTTCCTTTCTATCCAGCATTTCCACCAAAAAACCCCCAAGGCGTCGTCTCGTTTTACCACCTTCACTAAATGGCTGAGCAGGAGGTGAGGCCCTCGTGGTACATCCACGCTGCCTATCCTTATCTTTCATGTTGGCCCCCAATGCATCGCATCCAGAATTCTGTCGATTCAAGGGAAGGAAGGTCTTGGTGAACGCTGTGGAGAAAAGTTATGCCCCGTTATCACACTGGTCTGAGGAAATTTGGTTGGATTTCGTAGCATAGCAGAAAAGGCAATCTGCGTCGGCCAGGTTTAGAACTGTTACCCCGGTTAGATGACCCGTGTGATCCTGTAAAAAAAGTGTTATGAACCATAGTGGATTAGGTAGTGGTGTGACTGCAGTGAGTGCTCTTGTATGCTATCTTTCACTGGCCCAAAAACTCGTCACATTTCAATTGATACTGTCACATTTCTCGAAACGACTGTCTCTTCACACGGGGAAGTTTGTATCATAAAACGCTATCATTCCCTTTCCAACTAAGAGCTTGCATACTGGGAAAAATAAATGGTGAATGAAATGGTGTGGACAATAGAGTAACGACCAAGAATTCACACGCCTACAAGTCAAGTCACCTAGATATTGATAATAATAATAACCTTTAACACATTCAGTGCGGAGCACGTCAATTGACGTGGTCCCGTCCAAGCCGAGATACGGAGCACGTCAATTGACGTACTCTGCCGGTCGGGCGAAGAACCAGTTTCTCCACCTTCGTACATGACGAATACCCTTTCCGGAGTCTTCCGACCGTGTTTATGGCCTTCAGTAGACCTTTGGTTGTCATAGAGTGTGCGTCGTTTCTGAATTGCTGTGTTTCAACGTAAACTGTGGCTCGAGAGACTCTCGTCTGTTTTCGTCCATATTTTGCAGTTCACGTAAGTAATATATACTTTTTTTTACCAATGTTTATGAATCAGCTACTTATTTTACTTTAATTTTTGTAAACCAATTTATCTTTCTTAAATTTTTTCATAATTTTAATTTTTTTATTTTCATTTTTTTTATTTTTCTCTTTTTTTCACGCCTAATTACACATTCTTAAAGCAAAATTTTGCATTATATTTTAACTTTTTTATCCTTTGTCTAATTATTTCCTTCTTCTTTTGTAGAATTTGAATAACTATGAAGAGGGGTAGCTCTCCATCTTTTGAGCCCCGTAAGTTTTTTATATTGGTACTCATTCCGCCTCCGCGTAATTGATTACCTGATCAGTAGCAGGGCAGTACCTCACCGTCAGCAAAGGGGTACTATTTCCATTAATTCCCACTTCCCTAAATTCCTCCCCCCCACTGGCTCTAGGAAAAGTTCCCAGAAGGATTGCAGGGTTTGCAAAGGAAATAAAATAAGAAAGCAAACGAGCATATTTTGCCCCGATTGTGAGGGGGGTCCTGGGCTCTGCCTAGAGCCATGCTTTAGGGATTATCATACAAATTAATTTTTAATTGTAAATGTAATTGGATATATTGTGTATATAGTTAATTTTGTACATACTATATATTGTTAATTTTCTACATATTATTTATGCTGTTTATATTGTTAATTTTGCACATATTTTATATATAGTGTGTATTGTAAATATTTTACATGGTGGATTTCTTTTGTATGTTGTACATATTGTACGTATTGCATAAATTGTAAATAATTCTCTTTTTATATTTAGTATAAATATACAAATAAATTAAATCAATGTAATGGCATTGGAGATAATTTCATTCTCATACATTACGAAACCATATTTTATCGTTAGTCTACTGTCTAAGGGTACCCTCTCGAAATAGATAATAAATTAAGTTTGAAACACCAAACATAAGTACAACTGACTTTAGTTCTGCAGAGCCTATCATGAAAATATCTTTTAAATTTTTAGCTAATTAGGAGTGTCTCTATGAAATAGGAGTGTCACCGAGGCCAATCGATGGAAATATCCTCAGTGGTGTAGTAGCAACACTACCCTAAGGAAATTCCAGCCCTCCCTCCGGAGACCCTTAGGTTACGGATCATGCCATTGTCATCTTTTTTCGACCCTCCGAGAAGCAGACCTTTTTGTCACAAATGGTGGTGGTCAATTTCCAACTCTTCGTGTTAGCTTGGGCTGATGTTCGCTGGCACTTGTCGGCCTGGCATCTAATACCGGTAGACGTGGGTGCCCTGGCCCGTATGTATAACGGGGGATGGGAATTGGGAAGTCCCAGTGGTTGTGTCGGAGTCTTTCTTTCAATAGACACCCCTTCTTTCCTCCCCGTAAAAGGGTCTTTGAGCCCCAACAGCTGTTCGAAGCTCCTGGCTGGTCGGTCGCCGACCCTTTGCATAAAGGAAGGGTACCGATGCGACCAGAGTGGGAGTATGTTTTGGTTTTCCCAAAAGTGAGTGTTGTGGACCGGCGGATTGTTTACGTGGTCGATGTCTCGTCGGGCGGGCACAACTTTGCACTCGCAAAAAAAACTTTCACTTGTTGCCGTTGTGGTATATTGATGTTAAAAGTCAGTGTAGTACGGCCTTATCATGGAAAATTGACTCCAATTCTTTTTCTTATGATTATCCACAGCAAAAGTAAAGTAAGGCAGCCCTAAACCGACATAATTAGCATTACTGAAAACTGTGTAAAAATTGCCTTTATCCTGAAATCTAAGCTACACGTTCAGTAATTAAGCCTGGCGATCGTGAAATACGGAGCACGTCAATTGACGTATTGTCAATTTTTGCAAAATTAATTAAAAATTTTACTCAAATCATACATAAACATGTATTATGAACTCTAATAAATACAATTTAAGTTTAAAAAAAAAAAATTATTTTCGGCCGTTTCTGACGAATTTCATGAAAATCGGGCCCGCATTGAATGTGTCATAAGATATTTTCCCTAGATTTAACTCTTGCAATTTAAAATTACCGGGACTAGCCTCGGTGATATATTTACGAACAATATATCCTGGTCAAGGCGAATGATTTTTTTCTCTTTGGATTTTTCGCACATATTTTGCAGTAAAAACATATGCCACTCCAAAAGACCGAATGACATCATCCCAAAATATGTCAAAATCATAGTATGCATCCTGTGTAATTTTAAACAGGATGCACTTTAATAGCATACTTCATGAATTTAAGATCATTCCGTATTATAATTGTAAATTCATCGTTATCCTTCTTTTTTCAGAAGTAGGTGATATAGTGAAACACATCGTATTGTCATATTCTAAAACGCTACGTAAACTGGAGTTTACCTTATGGCTAAGTTGTGTACTACATTCTCAGTTCCGCTGCTCCACTGATAGCTTGTCAATGATAATGTATAGCACTACGATTAACAAAGGAAACATAAATCTCGTGTTAGTTACATAAAACATTTAAAAAAATCTCTTTAAACTTGGTGACACAAGGCATCATATCGTAGCTCTATAAACAAATATTTGGCGGCGGTACACAGAAATGAGGAATAACATTATTCTTTCACCAGCATAAATGTGATAGAGGGCGTTAGAAGTTAGTTAACCATCAAAATGAATCAAATTGAAGAAAATGCTTTCTCTAATGGCACCCGCAAAGTTTCCCGAGAGGGAACGCCACAGCCTGAAAAAGGGGCTGATCCTAGGAAGTGAGTTATCATGGGCCAAATCGAAACGTATCTTTGACGAAATATATATGTTTGCTTTGAGATTTTGAAAAAGACTTGCAAACTTAGAAACACAGATTTAACTTGTACGAATTGTATCAATAATTACATAATAAATCAACAACATCTCAAGTCACTGGCAACGGAGCGAGAGGAAATGAGAATGATTCAAAATAGAAGGACGTCGCCAGGGCAAAATCAAGGTCGGGCACTTTTATTTTGCGGTTGGTGCCGCCTCCTTGTCGCGGATATAGCAGTTAATAAAAGAATACACTACCACAGCGTGATACGAGGTTTCTGCACAACCTCGACTCGAATGTCTCGCCTCTGCAGGAAATATATTGGCATAAATATCACATCTAGAGAGAAGGGTGAAGCTTCACAGTGGTAACCAAGGAGACGAGAGAAACAAAAGGACGTGTTCCCTAGCGTGGATATCCCCCGCCCAGGGACAATTTCTCAGGGGCAGTAGTGAGGAAGAGATTAAAAATTTATTTCGCCGACTGGTCCGACACGTGGAGATCCCTGGAGAAACCATTGTCCTTGGCTGCACCATTACCCTATTTCATCCCTATAAGGCCTATCTGGGAGAAGGTAGTTGAATTGGGGAACCAGGACTCTGAGCTAAAGGCACTTAATAACAATAATAATAATAATAATTTCGTTTATTTTCGTGGGCACCAGGGCCCATGAGAAAAATGAACAGCTTTCTACATTTTCAGCATTGGTAGATAAATAGAAGAAAAGAAGTTGATAAATAGAATTACAGACAAATGCGACCAGTGCAGATCGCTAATAGCATGAAAAAAATTCAGCAAAGCAATATTTTCAAAATAAAAATAAATAAATAATAGCACTTATATTTAACAGACTAATTACAAGACTTTAAGGTGACAATTTGTTATGATAATTACGTCAAAAAAACAGTTTTTTAAAGAGAAACTATAACATTAGGATAACACTGTGATTTAGCACGATTCTAAATTTAGTTAACCATTTAATCATATGCTTGTCAATTAAAATAACAATAAAAGTAAATATAATAATTAGGCTAAACATGAATATAAACAAAGAGGCATGCGTAGATGTTTTGCTATCGTTTCCTTCCCCTCTTTTATTGATTGATGTAGAAATAACCAAGGAGAATTTGAATTCATGAAGGCAGCCTTTTCTTGCAAAATTTTAAAGCATCTTACATTCACTTTATTTACATAATTTGTTGGATTTATTATCTAATTAAGTTTCTTTATCCATTTTGCATTTTATAATTTATGACACTTTCAGTGCATGTTTCGGATAATCTTTCTCTTCTGTGGTACTAAGAATTAAGCTATCCAATGAGGCTATCTACCTTTGTATTTCGTAAGAGAACTTCTTTGCCTTCCTTTCCGTAGTTTCGCTCACCTAAGTTAGTATTCACGCCATTCACGGGGCTGGTACATAATCGAAGATGAGTAGTCATATGCTCAAGACTGATGCACAAAGAATATTTTTACTTCTTACTTTCATTGTTAAGGTCATTGCTGGAATTTCCTGCGATGATTGGTAGTATTAGCTACTCTCAATAAATTTAAAATTAAAATTTTTATATATTAAAAACCATCAACCATCTTTGAACTATAATTATTCTCATGTGACAGGAGAGTGTGCGAGTGTGGTGTATCTGTGTGGTGTACTTATTTTTAAATATTTTTTTCATAACCTTTTTGTGTCGATAGCATTGTTGGCGAGACCTGCATTGGTGAAGTTGATTGAAAAACTCGCTTCACTGCCTTTCATTCTGCTTTTACCATGTAGTCGGTAGTGATGGGCCGGCGGGCGTTCTACTTGCCCACTGGCTAGAATGAGATAACGTAGGTTGCAGCGATGTTTCTTCGAGAAAATAGATGACCTACATGCTATATGAAATCAGGGCTATAAATAACTAGTTTTATTATTATAAAATAAAATTCTGCCTACAGCAGTGTAATCATTGACTCCTTGCTATCACCTTTACTCCTTGCTACGCTATTTCTAAGAGCAATATACTTTATTTCCCTAAGTATCTCAACACAAGTAGAGGAACTGTTATTATAAAGAACAATTAATTAAAAAAACCTAATGGCCCATTTACAAAGATTTTTAATAGACTAAGCTACAAGATTTTTAATTACGTTTTTCGATTGAAAATTTTCTCATATACACAAGCAGCCTTGAATACAGGAGCCTCAAAGTGAAGCCATTCATGAAGTTCAAAAAATATTTTGGCTCCGTAAAAGAAAGGTTATATGAGTTTTGATTCGTATAAACCCTGAAGTGGATGCATATTTCGTGCATCACCAATATTCTGTGGTGGGTCTATTATTATTTGTATTTATGCTTCACGTAAAGTGAAAATCATATTGATTGAAGATAATAAAGGTTTCAATAAGCATTTGCATCTGTAATCTATTTAACTGCTCCAAGAAAAGTTTTGCGGGCTGGCCCAGAAGAAACTGTTATTCCAGGTCCTCTCCCAGAATGTGTATACATCTAAGAGATATCATTTAAGCCACCACTATCAGAGTGTGAGGCACAGGGCGATTCAACTTCAGAAAAAATAATTTGATAATAATTTATGGTCACATTAATTGGTAGTTATTTTTAAACTTAAAACTCACCATGCATCTCTCATTTTACTTTTTTGATAGCCAATTATATAAATTGTTTTTTTGCATTGACATGAATATTGAAAGCATTTATCTGTGGCTATGTCGTACATTGTATTTTCCCAGACTTTATTGATTGGCTGTAATTTTCGTGCTGTGTTTTTAATGATTACATATTAAATGTAGTTTTTTCTAAGGATTTGTGATAATTTCTGAAAATAATTATTTTCTGAAATTACGGTATGTTTTTGTAGTGCATCGGGAAATCCTATTGAATTGAAATTATACTAAGTCCATAATTTATTTATTTCAGGTATGTGCCTCTCCATTTCCTCAGAAAATCTGCCCCATTGAGTCGTAAATTTCATGTTGGATGAAGCCAGGTAATCCTTTATTTTTATAATGGATGAGTGCATAGGTATGTTTTAAAAATAGTGATTTAAATAGATTATTTAGAAATTATTAATTATTTGAAAAAAAAAGATGAAAGTCAGCAACCTGTTTTTATAATTCTTTATAGCCGCAAGAATAGCAATGTTTTCAAGAGTGAGATTTTTTCCGACTTTCGTGCCAAGGAAAAACTTCGCTCGTAAAGTAGGAATGATAAAACGGAAAAACTTCCGTTTCTCTCCAATAAATTCTCTTTTTTCTTTGCTACTGATATCTTTGAAAAGAGAGAAGAGGAAAGGGGATGCTTTTTCAATTAATTTGTTTAATTTTAATATTTTCGTGATTCTTGAATATTTCACTATTTTCATTGTCGATACATGTGTAGGGGTGAAATCTTTAGCGTCTATAATAGTTTTCAATCCCTTGACTATATTTAAAAATTGGAGAAAAAATTTATTTCGATCTCTCTGATACTACTGTAGTTTTAAGTGAGCTATATATATTTCGGAGCATGCTACATATCAAAAATGCACAGTGGCCTTTTTATCGACGACATCATATATCTAATTCCAACGAGTATGTTATACACCTTCAGTTAATGGTGCAATCTAAATTTAACGTCTCTGCTTTAAGGACCCTTTTCACTCCCACGTTCATTTCTCTTCGCAGCAGCATTTGCTGGTGGCAATTAACGGCTGGTTTAACGTGAATACATCCTCCTTAATTGGCCAAAGGGAGGTCGGGCCAAAGGCTGCCACCCAGCTTATATGAAAGGAAACCAATCCCACAGGCAGTGTCTCCCAAGCTTCGTCCTCTTGAGAAACCGATGATAAAAATAATGCATTTAAAATATTTTATTACAAAAATCCATTCCCTTTTCCCCGTACACTTATCAAATTTCGCGCAAAATAGAATGTTGCCATGCCGCCTTGCTGATTGAAAAACGATTCTTCAACCGCAAAATTCTAACAACATTCCATTACGTGTATGAATTAGTGGTTTAGAAGTGCAGGGGATGGAAACCAGAAAGTGTATGCTTGCGATAAATCTTTGCTAGCTTTGATAGAAAACTTCTAGGCGACGGAGCGCAAAGAGTGAACATTCAAAATGGCCTTTTTTAAATTTTACGGCTTATTTTAAATCATTTGATAAATCAAGGAAACCTTAATAATTTCATCTCAGGTAGCAAGAATTTTTTGAATCTTTTAAAATGAAAGTCGCTCAATAATTTCTGTGGAGACCCATTTCTATGTCTATGGTTCCTAATTGTATTCCACACTTCGATATTTTCATCTGCAAGTAAGACCACACTTAATAACCGTTCGTTTTCTCCTGACCAGTTAAGCAGTAACTTTCGTGTTGTATTTATCGAATTCCCCAAGTGCTCCTTCATTTTAGGATTGTTTCTAAAGTTGTTGCCATTTCTCCCTCGTTCGTTTTCCCCTGCCTTCATGTTCATCCCCACATTTTTTCTAATACATCCTCATAACTTTTCACGATCCGCTTCTACCAGCACCCTCCTCAGCTTAATGCCTCACCATTCTTCTCCAAAGAATTACGACAAAGTATATTTTCTGATCGATTCAGCAGATACCATCCTTTCTGGTGCATTTTGTTGCACAGTAGACCGTCACTATTACAATAACTCGTTTTTGCCTTCATCCCGTATAATTATGTAACAAAGTTTAAAAATTAAAAATACGTATATTTTCTCATTATAATTCTATGATGTAGAATATTTCAATCCGACCTCTCCGTTGGAAAGGTGTTTATGAGCATAAACGTGTCTTACTGAAAATCACGAGTTACATTATTTAATTTTGAATATATAGAGTTCTACGAATCAAATTTCTTTGGTATATGATGGTGCCATGAGTTTTCGAGTATTTGTCAAAAGAAGAAAATAATTTTCAGTTTTCAATTTCAGAAGCCAAGTATATTTTTGCGTAGTTAATATTTATTTCATCAATGGGGCTGCAGCATCGAGTTTGAGGACTGTAGTTCATAGTATCTTTTATTAGAAAGTTAAATATCTCAGGGGCTCAATAGTTATCGAGTCATTACTTGGAACCTACCTTGGAAACTAAGGTGCACTTGATTGGAATCCCGAGCTTCAATTTAGGTCCATGCACCACGGTAAAGAGACGCGAGTGATCAACTATCAATGAGTGGCCTTTTTTATTATCATGTGATTTTAATGAATACGGCCCGTATGATTAAGGACTAAGAGGCTGTGACCTAAATTGTAGATTCATTTTAAAGCCACCAATATTTATGAAACATTTGGCTGCGTTTGTGTAATAAAATGCATCAGATATTTCCTATTTTCACCAAATATTTCGATCTTCACAACTCACTGAAGTACGAGGATTAAGATAAGTTCATTTTTCCCTATCCAGTTAGCAACAAGACATGTTATTCGTAATTGAATTTCTTCGAAAGCCCTCTGATTTGGGAATACCTGTCAAGCTGTCAATTAGTCTTCGTTGCTCCCGTTTTACTTGGATTATCTTCGTCCGTGTTCATCCCTACGTTTTCTTGTCACTCCTCCGGCGTTTCTCTCTCCTTCCTTCGTCCACTCGCACCTCTGCTTCGTACCTCATGATTTCTTTCCCCAATAAATTCCGAATCAGGCACGTGCATCAGTGTGGTTTATGTGTTTTCGAGAGAAAACGATCATTAATCCCTGAGATAAAAATTCTTCTAATTTTGGGTTTGAAATGTTGTTGCTGTACTCGCTGCTTTGCACTGCACAAACGTACAACCTTTTTGATCACATTAAAACTGGAGGAGTTTTAATTTTCTCCATAAAGACTTACTTTGCCATTTTAATTGTTGAACATGACATGCATGTAAATCAATAGATTCATGGTGATATGATTATTTAGTTGACTGATCACGGGACACTGTTATAAAATTTACAATCTAGAGAGAATTGTCATTTCCTGTTCGTGCTTGAAGTGAGGGTTTGGGTAATTTTACATTATTCATTAGCGGAAGCGTTAAATGGAATGTTAAATTTGGAGATAATTAGTAATATTAAATAAGATTTGTCACAAGTGCTCCCGTATTTAATTTTACATGAAGTTATCCAATACAATATTAAGTAAAACATTATTTATGAATAATTTGACGGAGCATTTATGTCATTCAGTTCAAAAAATTCAAATGATATAGTAAAGCGTTTATTCTGTCTGTAAACTTAATACGACTGTCTATTTAAATAAATTTAAAATTCGTGTCATAATTCCCCTCGTATATTGATAGCGTTCCATTAGATTTAAGACAAATTATTTTAAAGCAAGTTTTAAATTAGAGGCCAAAGCAAGAATACTTAGTTTGCTTCATTATTGTTAGTTTCGAGTCTAAAATTTAAATGTTAACGATTTTAGGACTATATTTTTAAATTAAACCATTCCAGTGTTAGGGCCAGGAGATTTTAGCGTTTGCAAACAGACGGCATGGGTAATAACACTCCATTAAAAACCAGAAACATCTTAGTTTCTTTTTGCAACTGTAAGCTAATCCGTTATCATTACACGTTCGCTAGGTTATTTTTAGTTTCCATTTTTTGACATGAACAAAAAAATAGTCGGCATTGCATTGCACAATCAGATAGCTCCATGTCTTAACTTGAAGAGACTGCTGTTGATATTTCTATCAATGACTTCCTATTAGAACAAGATTCAAATTTTTCCATTCAGCAAAAAATTTATTTTTGGATCATTCTACCACAGACGTACAAAATTATGTTCATGGACTGCTATAAAAAAACCAAAACTGATAAATCAAAAATAAACTGGTATATTATTTTATGTACCCTTTTACTAATTTTAGTGACAAATTATCAAAGGAAAAAGTTATATTCCCCATATTTTATGTCCACAGACTATGATTCGTCATGTCCAAGGGCAGTGCCACAGATTTTCGAAGAGGTGTTTATTGTATTAACAACCTTTCTAAATAATTATCTATAAAATCTATAAATAGACAAGTTACAACAATATAATCATTCTAAAATAATCTTTTTGGGTTGTTTTATTCCATAATATTTATTATAAAATAAAAAAATTGTCCTACCGAAAAAAGCAATGTCCGTGGACACACAGGAAAATGGGAAATTATTCATAGGATATGGTGACAGCCCTGAACAACCAGTGTGTAGAGAAAGATATTGTCAATTATTGGTTTTTTTGAGTTTATACTTGATTTATTGAATGTTTTAAAGCTGGAAGAAAAACTTTGGTTCAGTTTTTTGAAAGAGCCAAGTTCATCAGTCATGTCCGTGGACAGGTAAAAATTAGTAAAAGTAAAATCTTCTGCTAATTACAATTGAGATATATTTTGCAGCTATAAAATGCAAGTTCAGTGCTATAAGGATAGTGCCCTAACTTATATTAAGTCCCAACTATAACTTAATTTAGAGGAAATCGTCATGTCCGTGGACGTCATTGAAATTTGCAGTCTGAAATCTGCAGTCCATGGTCATGACAGATAGAAACGGGCATGATGATACCTACGCTATGACTAGTTACAGAATGTCCAATTACAAATTTAAAAAATTTTCTTGTGACTAAACACAATATTCCTCTTCTGCCATGTCCGTGGACCTATATATCATGTCCGTAGACAGAGCATAAGTGAAAGTTAAAAAAAGTGTAAATATTACCAACGAACTCTGCCACTGACGTCATTAGAGATTGAGTAATTGTAATTACACAATTTTAATTCTCAATAAACAAAATATATATATATATTTAAATGCCTGTAGGAAATGTACATATTTTTTAGATTGACCCTATTATGCATTTGCGTCTCTACGTTTGGGCCGCAATCGTACCTATACGAATCGACAAAATTTTTCTCTTTTCTCCCCATTTTCGTTTCACCATGTCCTTGTTACTCCCTCTAGTGGTGGGGAGCCCTTGTCTCGTCTCTTAGTGAAAGATTTAAGACTTGAAGCACCCGGTCGGAAGGGCAGCTAGCATTAACGCTTGCGTCGCACATCCCTCTAGCGTCAGAGGAGAAAAGCAGAGAACACGCAGAGGCTAAAACAGCCACAGCGATTCATCCTTAGGGGAGAGATTTCCGCTGGGTGGAGATTATTTGCCATTTTCTGAGCTCATATGATTTCTGAAATCCATACGAAACCGTGAAATAACCTGATTCTAGCTCAGAACGAATCACAAACAATTTACGTCCGTTTGATTGATGTCTTTCATTTAGGCCCCTATTAGCCGAGGCAACCAGACGCGCCACCGGTGGCGCGTCCGGTGGAACTGGTCAGTCGTGGGGCATAGAATCAAATGAGTCCTATTAGCCGAGGCAACCAGACACGCCACCAGACTTTCCACCGAAACCAGTCGCCTGAGCCCCGCAACCGCGCCTTCCACTTTGGCACCTATTAGCCGAGGCAACCAGACGCGCAAACGGGCGCGCCACCGGTGGCATTAACAATCTAAAAGTCGGTTTAACAGTCTTTCATTTAACATTTTTAATGGTTTAAAGTTTCAACAATTATATTTATCTTCTAGCGTTTTGTTTTCGAAGGTCATCAATTTTTAATATTTTAATAAAAATTTGTATATACACGATCTTAAAAAGCTCTGACCTCGGTTGCATCGGGAGTAGGGATCAACCGTTCCAATGCCCAATGTGTCTAGGTAAGCCAAGTTGAAAAGTATAAGGCCTATTGCCCGTTTAATTTAGAGTTTGAATATCGAGTTATCTTCGACTAATCACGTTTGATAAAGTTTGTCATAGCTATGGTGTTCACATTATCTGATTTAACGAACGGGCTGTCGGAATCGGTTAAGAAAAAGAGCATATCCTTTAAAATAATTTCGATTTTAATTTTTATATTACAGACTGACAAAACAAATTCTCAAAGGTAGAGATTTAATCTAACGTTCTATCAGAGGTTGAGAGAAGTATACTATATCTGTATAGACACGGAAGCTCACATTTAATTAATGAAAATCCGAAAGTGGTAATCAAAGATTAATATCAAACAATTTTTTCCTCGTCTACATTCAAAAATGTTTTGAATATTGGGTATTGCTGGATTATCTATTCAGAATGTAATGTTATGACTGTTCGCGTTCCAATATTTATGAAATCTGTGTGCTACTTTTGTACCATAAAGTTCAGTTTCATATCGGTAGTCTCTTGGACAAAAAGCAGCATCTCTTTATTTCTGTAGCGGAGTCTTAAGTTCCTTTGAGTATTAGCTACCTCGAGGCGTTTTGAATGTTTGATTGTAGCTTTTTGATTCCGTAGCAACGCTCATTCCGAAAGTAAACATCACTCCCCTGATTGGATGATTGCTGCATTGCGGTATCCTTTGCTCATGCAATGCCCCATGTTATATCTTCATGGTTAGTAGTACCATCAAATAATTACAAATGCATTCTGTCGAGTGGAAATAACCATATAACTGTTCATCTACATCTGCATACTAACACGCAAGCGATCTCAACGGGATTGCGGCTGGAGGTGCTAGAACATCAAACTGTGTGAAAACGCTAAGAAATAATGTTTTCATCACGTTGGATCTGCCTACGGTTCATCAATGTTAAACTCGGGTTTTTATGCATATCGTAAAGCAGTTCAAAATGGCCGAAGTTTATAAAAGAGTAAGGGAGAGGATTTTTCACATCATGCTATCTCCCTATGAATTTTTTTTTATATTTTTTGTTAGCTACTTATCGTAACTTGACTTCACCCCTCAATTAAATTCCTTATATTATGCTTTTCCCGGATCAATATCTAGCACAATTATTGATTTTATTTATCACGTACGACTCGGCAGAAAAAAACACAAGGAACGTAAACCTATATTTTTTTGTTCAACCATGTAGGGCAATTTTATTTTTTATTATAGAAATTTTCCATTTGCTTGTTCTTCTCTAGCGTAAATCGATGACTTCAAAAACCTTTTTTTTTGCAAATATACCATCTGTCCAGTATTGAGCCACGTACGGTGTTCCAGGTGGTCGCAACCAGCCAAGTTTTACCTAGCGGTTTTTCTTCATCATTCACTTTGCATTTTCTAAAAAGCCTACATTGGAATGTAGCACCAAAAAAGGAGTACCTTCTAAAATCGTTGAACCTTAACATCCAATGTTCTTAAATAAAGAAATATGAGGCTAATAGATTACCTCCGTCCCCCCTGCCGCTCCACACCTAATCCTTGCAGAAGCCGTGTAACGCTTTCTACTTACTAAACACTCACGCATTTTGTCTACCTACCAAGTGCAGCTGTAAATTACATTCATTACTTAGAGTGCACATCGGTTACTATCCCTGATAGCCCTTGATAGAACGACACCTGAAATCTCTCTGTTGCGCAGTCTAATTTTTTTACCATCGTCTCGCGAGCTCTTCTACAATAATAAGCCGGTAAGCTAAGTACGTCTTTAATTTCATCTGCGAATAAGTCCTCTCAGAATCAGCTCAGTAGGTTCAGCCTACATTTCGTTCTTTGCTCAAGTTACGACTGCCTGCGTAACTCATTTACTAATGCGCTCACGCTGTACTGTTTATCTTAGCAAGCATTACAAATCTCTCTGGTCTGTTCTGTATCCTATTGATTTCTGCAATCAGCTCTGTCCCGTATGGATCTCACGTGCTAGCTGCATAATCCACATGAGGCCCAAGTAAAGGATTTCTTTCTTCAGTAGAACTTCTCTTACACTTTTTCACTCTAGAACCTTCCCATCTAAGATTCCAATCTGCCCCTGGGCTATACAGCAAAGATTCCTTGTCTGTATTAACCGCGATAAGTCTGAAGCGGTGGGAGCTCCCAGATTTACTGACTATATCCAACATCTTTACAATAACTCCATCCAAAATTTCTGCGAGGGATTATTTATATGCGGGACTTTGACGTAGGAGTGCCGGCCAATTTATTTTCTGTCATTATTTAAAATTTTAGAGTACTTTAACAGACTTGATGTCACTAATTGAGGTCGCTGAAGAGGAAAAGAATGGCATTGCTAATTTGGGTCATGTTCTGCATGTTGGTTCAGGTTTAGACTGCAATTTAACACTGCTTTTGAGTCATTAATTTCATATAATAACATTTTAATGTCATGGAAGTGGCTACAAGAGCTTGCAATGCGATGCACTGTCCTATTTCATTGTAAACTTTGCTTTGAATTTAGTTACACCGAATATTTCCCCAGGCATTAGACAGTTGGTAATGCCATATTGTAGATTTAAATTCTAATTGCCATGAATTAACGAATTTTTCTGTCCAGAAGAATACTCTTTGAAAACCTTCATCCCAATAGCCTTATTTCAGTAAGAGCTAGTGGCTAATTGAATAGGCTTCCTTGTATGAGTTTACCCGTAATTTACCCTTTAATAATGCAATGCCCGTAGGTACCTGTAATGCGTCGAAACATAGCCAGAATATTACACAGTTTTTCTCCGTTAATCGCCAATTTATACGACTTTAATGGCGATTACTGAGGAAAAGCTATTCATTCACTTATGCATTCATTAGAATTTTTGTAATTTAATTTACTTCCATTAAGTTTTTAATTTATCATGTACTGCTGAATGCAGGAAACTGGTGCAACCAAAATAACTCCTCATCAACGATAAAATCGATGCGGCTTATCACTTGATTCCATGTTATATTGATTTTCCTCCATTGGCTATTCGTTTTCTTATATTATTTTCCAGCAGCCGCGGCCGGATATTCGCTTCAGAGCCTGATTATCTCGCGTGATTAAGCCCGCTCCCGATTCCATATCCCAAAGGTGTTGCTCCTTCGCCTGCCAAGCCTACTTTTCACACATACATCTCTCCTCTCAAATTTTATTGATCAGGTACACTGGAACTTATGATCAAACTCAAATATTTTAATGACTATCCAGATTTTAATCTGATGGGAAGAGTAGTATCACTCTCCTAATCGTTAGGAAGATTTCGAATGAGGATGTAAAAAGTTAACGGATTCGCTTTCAATGTTATGTTCCTATAAACGATAGTTAATTGATCGAATTTAATATGTATAAGAATTTGTTGATCAAACGAATTCATCAGGTTAAGTCATTTGCGCCATGAAAAGGATAGGAAATGGATGGAAGGTTATGATAGAAAGGGTCTGGTCGAAGGGTTGAAGAGAAATCTGTTGCTGGTATAAGGCTGATCTTAATAACTGGGGCCAAAGACATGAAACTTATTATTCTTTATAATTCGTTTATCGCCCTACATGTCGTACGGAATGGCGACAATAGCAGCCGAAGGAAAATTATTCGTAATGGCTCGATCGAAAGTTTTTATTTTCATGTAGTTATTTTGTCCTAGCAACGCATCTACTGTTTGCATAATCTAAGGGTCCACTTTCTAACAAAAGGCGAGTCGCAGTGCGCCCAACGCTCTGTTCCTTTTTTCCTCAGAAAGCCCACTCGATAGCCACTGGCTATTCCCCACCCCCTCCTTTTCTTAATTAATCTCCTCCCCACTCCCACTTCCGTTCCCGACATGGTCCACTGGATCCCTCGGACGGATCGCCTCCCTCGTCAGCGCTACCACCGAGAGCTCTCGAGTCATCGCCCAACCCCACTAAGGCCTGCCCCCCCCCCTCCCACACCATCCAGTGGGTTCGATTACGTCCCCATGCTACGGAAGGAGAGTGGAAGTGCTGGGAGTTGTCCGCACGTCCCCTGACATCTGTGAGGTCCGCCTTCCTCTTGAGCACCACCTTTAAAGCCCATACCGTCCTCAAGTTTCCGTCCTTCTGTTTCAAAAGTAGTTTTAAGCTTTTGCGCACCGTTTTTTCGATAGGAGGGTCAATGTTGGCCAGGAATTTGAAATCAAAGGTTAAAGTTCAGAATAGACAGAGGAGATCATTTAGGTGATAACCCTTGAGTTCCCCTTCGTGTCATCATTCCCTGATCACGAGGAACGTGTCGCACTTCGAACAGTTGGAGAAAATGGATACACTTACCCGGATGAAAACCCGAGAAAACGTTATTTCACTACAAGCAATTAAATTGCCGAGGGAAATTGAGCACTATATACTCCGAGGGCAATGAAGCTTGAGTGATATTTTTATGATAGTATGAAATAGCTTCAATACAATGGGTTCGAAACTCTATAAAATGGTAAAACGTTATAATTATGGCGAGTCATCTAAGCGTCTCTATGAGAGCAGTGGTAAGAAGAGCCTGTTTTTTGTAATATCAATAACGGTATTTTACCAATTTAAGGTAGATTTACAATAAGCTATTTACTAATGAGCCTCGTCATTGAACATCAATATTCAACTCATGATTTGACATTATCTTTCATTCTATATGTTTATGTTTTAAGTTTACCGGGACTAGCTGCAGCTATAACTATAACGGAGACTCAGTAGCTTACATAGTCACCATTGCACAAAGTGTGTAGAAATTCCACAGAGAAAAAAATCATTCATCTTGACGGGGATTCAAACCCGGATCCCCCAATTTCCGGTCAGGTGATTTAGTCATTTTAGCTACCGAGGCGTCATTCCTCCACGTGTGCCACTCCTTCCCTGTATGATAATCTATTTCTTTTCCTCCCCGTATACTTCTTACTCCATATTCTTCCTTCTAACGGTGTTATCAGCATCCTTTCCTGGTTGAGTGTTCGCTCATTCCAAACCAACCGCATCCTCCGTTTCTCCTTCAGAGGCTTCCTCTCCTGCGCCACCGAGCAAAGCACTAATGTTTAGGATCGCACAAAAAATTGGTTGATAAAATTCCAAAGTGACTCACCCCCTGCATTCTGTCCCTATGATCCGAGTGCCCTTTTGCCTCGAGTACATATTGACTCTGGTCGCCTCCTCTTCGTCCCAAAGTTTGTGTATTCAGATTTTCATATGCGCGCGACCTTAGGGTTAAGCACCGAAACCGTGCGACAGCTTCTCTTTCATCTTTTCCTTTACTCTCTTGGTAAATCCATATCCTCCCTCGACAAAGGCTCCAAAAATGGCACCGCGTGCCGTCCCTTCATCCCCTTTATCTCCCTCATTCTGTCTCCCTCTTCTCTCAACCTCCCTTTTCAAACCGCAAAATGTCTTTCCTCCTCTTCTTCCTAGCTTTCTCCTCTTTCAACACTTCCCCTAAGTACGTTTTTCCTATCGGCTTGCGGCTATCCCCTTCGCCGAACGAGCCTTGTGCATCGAACGAATTCAAAAAATGTATTGAATTTTGATAAATCGATTATGAATATGGATGTTTCAGAGCACGCACTCACTCAGATTGGGCAGATAACACTTTCCTTTTTTTGGCAAAGCGTTCTCCTTAGTCTTCTTAGGCATAGAATTCTCTTGAACTCTAGAGGAGTATAGATTCTATGCTGATCAGGCGGATTAGAATAGAAAAAAAATAATTTGAAAATGCCTCATTGCATACAATAGGATAGTATTTCATAGTTACCTTTCCGGGATGTATCATGAAAATAATAGTGTATCTCAGGCTTCTGTAAAAGAAAAAGTATAAAAAAATATAGGAAAGAAAGTGTCGCATAGGGTGTTCGATCGTGGAACTTCGGCATTTAAGTCGATCATCGTAGTCATGATAAAGCCGCAAGGTACAAAATATGACTACTTTGAAGGGAATACATATAACCATATAACCAGCAAATCTTTGAATGCATTTTTTAACCTCTTGGTTGTACTATGGTTGTATTACATGATGGGTTGTTCGAGCACAGCGTCTGTTGAACTATTACATTACAAAGTTTGATTGAATTCTGAGACCCAGATTTTGGGCACTCCCCTTGTCAGACTTCAAAGGAAAAGCGCCCCTTTGTTGATGAAAGTGCCGATAGGGATGGAGACGCCTCTTCCTGCAGCGGGCAGTCGGGGTTTCGAAGGGTGGTTGGCAGAGGGGTGCGGTGGATGCCACACCAAGTGAGCCTGCGAACCACTTCCCGCTCTCCTCATCGTCCACTCCAACCCCATGATTCGAGGCGATATTTCCCTCTGACCCTGTTTCTAGTCAACACAGAACTTTTACTGAACGGTTGTCGAGAACTCATTGGTCTATCGGGCGCAGTGACAGTGCCATAAATGAAAATAATCACTGCACTCGCTAGGTAGTTGAAATGCATGTATATATATTTTTTTCTTTTTTTCCCGTTCCTGGTAAATTTTGTTGTTCAATGATGAAATATTCTCAGATATGGCAACGGGTGAGCCTGTTTAAGGCAAATGTTTCGATGAGACCTCCATCATCGTCATCAGGGATAAAACCTGAGTCACAGGATCACTTTATCCCTCATTTCCTAGTGATCACTATCGCGATCACTAGAGTGATCACTCGCGAATGATCGTCGCCTGCAATTGTTTTTCGTGATCACTCCAATGACGAGGATTCACATCACTTTTTTCATCACTCGTCCGGTCGCTTTTTCTGTCGCTGATACCATTACTGAAAAACCATATCAGCCAATCAGAACGTACGCATGGCCGCATAGAGCGATTGCAGCGCAACGTTTGGCAATCGTGGGAATGACATAGATAAACAAACGCGCTGTATATTTTCATGATGAGGGTGCTATGACAACGAGCTGTGATAACGAAAGTGATGCGAAAGGCGACGAGGGGAGGGACCGTGTGATTCAGAAAAATGATCACTAAAGCGATCGCTTTTCGCGACGCGACGCTCTAGTGATAACTTTACGCGACGAAATAAAACGATCATGTGATTCAGGCGTTATACATTACCTATCATTATCGAATCAGTCTTAGCCCTGAGGGAGTTTCTCATCCAAATTTTGGCCATATATAGCCTTGCCCGGTGACAAAACCCGAGCAGATTTAATCAAAAGTATTGGCCGGAAGTATTACGATCTTTTGTTGGCCCTTGTTTTCCTATATGTTATTCCCATTGCTGATCTAAATTAAATTATTATTAAAGCATTAAGTTTCTACTTTACATGGCATTCATTGCAATTGTTATGTTTTTTAACAGGTTTGGCAATATTGCGCGATAAGGAAGGATCATACAAGCGGCATTTACTTTTATTAAATAAAATAAGCTTCCATCAATAACTTGACTCAAGGAGTTGTTATTCAAGCGCTTTAGGCGCCTAAGGTGCTATATTTTGATTTTGTACACCTTCGTGATCCTTATGACCGAGTTTTACAAGAATACCGCTATAAATACGTTTTTGTTGGCGTAGCAATGCAATTAAATCAAGTATATCACAAGACAGATGCAAAATGCCTGTAGGTATGTAAAACATGGAGATATCTGAGACTTATAATAGTGGAAAAGAAGTATTTTCGATAAATTTCGGGTATCAGTGAGCTCCTAATTCGTCCCTGTGGCCTTCTGAACGTATTAGATATTGCATAGAAATCGAAAATGAGTATGGTTCTGACTCCTGATGGTTTTAAAAGGTATAGTTTCGATTAATTTATTTGTGTAACGTATTACGATACCTTCCCCATTAATGTTTTTTGGTACGAGCGTAAGGTGCCAGCTCCCAGCGGGCCACCCCCGCTCTTTTTAATGCAGGTCCACAGAGGGATAGGCGCGTTTCTAATTTTAAAATGTAGAAAAAAGGCAGGGTCTTATGTACAAATTTAATTGGAATGTTCATGTTCAAATTGAGGTCAGAGAACCTCTTTAAGCACAACATTGGAAGTATCCTCTATCCTCTGTGAAACGCACATGATGACAGGATCAACAGGAGACTTGAATGTGGAATCAGCCGCATTTTGATAAAAGTTATTTAAAGAATGCGAGATATTATTGCAAATGAACAAATGTATCAGTTTTTGCGCCGTTAATGTCAGGAATATTTACCAGTTTTTGTTTTTTTTAATTATTTAAAAACCAATTTTAGGAAACAACAGCAATATTTAGGAAGTAAGATATGTCGTCACAATTTCTCTGATAAAATCTGTGCATTTTGGTATCTCATTTGTAGAGTTTGGCTGCGTATAAGTTGTGAAAAAGGTATCTGTACAGTAGAAATAATATAGAAGATCGTCGCTACTTGAAACAACCTGAATGGTTCTCATGAATTCCTTTCACTTCACTGATCAAAAAAAATGAGGCCTCGTTTTCTGATAAAAATACGGTCCTCTCAAGGGTGTAAAATTAATTAAAAAGAAATAATTTATGTCGACCTTTGGATTACCATAATAGCGCCCGCAATCCTTGTGCTGGGAAGAAAAAGGGTCGGTTGCCTGGGAGATGGCTGTTGCTCCATCCTCACCCCATTCCGTCCCTTGCGTGTCCCGTACCTCAAAATTTCCGGCGCACACTCTCCGCTGTATCGTGCGACAACCCACATTTTTACGGACGGCACCACTCAGCGCATGGACCGCAAGTGGATTAAGAGCAGGGCAGAGCAGGGTTTCACCTGTGAAGCGATGATGGAGAACGTAGTAACAAAGATGGAGCAAACGCGATGAAATATTCCGGGCGACCACCAGCTCTTCGCCTCCTCCACCTACATTGTAAAGTGACCTCGGGTACACCGTGGCTCGTGGGTCTCAGGGCTGAAAACCTGAAACCAGCAGGCAGCGTTTTTTACTCGGTTCTCTTTAGTGAACGCAGGCATTCTTCCGTTGCACTGAATTCACTGATTTTAAATACCGATGTTATTTCGCATTGAGCAGGTAAAAGATAGGTTTCAGTGAGGAGTTTCAGATCCGATTTTGAACTGTGACGTCTCAAATTTGACGAGCTTCAATATTTTAAGGGGCCTAACTAGGTACGATTTCTAGATTATGTGGTTCACATTATATAGGCTTATTTTTTTTTATAAAAGTCATAGCTTCCGCCTCGGCTCATCGCTTTTCCACTGAGTGGTAGGGTAGTTTCCTTCATAGAAGAAAACGAAAGGTGTTGAATGCGATTCGTTACCCACGGTTAGTGTATTCATACTATACAAATGATTTGGTTTTAGAGATCCCAGTTTAGACGAATGTTAATGGCCAATTTTAACCTCATTTGAAAAAGGCCAGATTGGCGCCCATGCGATGCCACTCCTCGTGACGTCACAGGGACCTAGATGCTAATATACGAAGTTTTACATCGTGTGAGATTAACAATGCATGCATGAGGCACAGAGCTCAGGGAAACATCACTTTATAACTATTAAAACTGCCTATCGTCGGAAAGTTTCCTTCGTTTGATAAGGTATTAACAATCCTTATTTAAGCCAAGCGCTACCAGCTAGCGTGGTACTCTACTACCTGATAGCATCCTGCGTCGCATCAGCTCTCAGAGCCTCGCCCCAAGGTCACCTCCCTTGGGGCAGTGGGAACCAGAACGACGTCACACGGGCTTTTCCCAGCGTTCATACTTAGCCGCCGCGTTTTCGCGCTCTTCAAAATTTTCACTTTTCATGTAATCACGAAAAATAGATGTCGTCATTAATAATCTAAAAGCGTGAAATGCGTACTCCAGGAGTAATAACCTTTCGATTTAGGCAATAAAAAAATAAAAGGAAACCACCCTATTGTGGAACTGGAATTCCTTTTGAAATAGGTTTTAATATTTACGATGCACAATATCTGTCAACCTGCAGCGTTCGAATTCCATTATATACGGCAGACGTTTATTCTTAGAATATACGAAAAAAATGGCAATTTGTGAAAAGAGCCCATGTAAGAATAACTTAAGATAAGAAATGTTAAGATTTTTAGGATTTCACCTACCCCAAGAGTTAGGAGCATGGTGATCAGCAATTTTTCATAGAAAACCCATGGCCATCTCTTAAAGCCAAGCGTGACGTCATTACAGTAGTTTTTTTTGGCGTTCGTTCTGATTGGCTGAGAGATGGAGCCAGCGATGGTTTCAGGGACGGAGAAAGGGGCGCGCCTAGCGATGGAAAAAGGGATGGAACTCCTATCCTTGGAGCCATCGCGGAAAATGATTCGTGAAACGGTCATTTTTCCACAATTATTGGTGCGATCGCTTGGAAAGAACGGAAATAATGGCATACTGATTCATATTTAAGACTTCTTGTTATGATAGAAATTAATCATATCCCTTTCTTTTCCTCACGGTGACCAAGTCTCAAAATGTTTTTTCAACTGATTCCTCTTTTGACTGCAAGTTACATTTCATCATCATTACCAGTGATTGTGTTTTCTTACCATTTCTCGCAGTCTGGAGATAAAATCTTTGGGTAGCTCGGAAGAGCGTGGCTATCACACTTTATTTATTTCTTTCACCACCAAAAACGGCACAAATGCTTTTGCATTGGCTGTTACTTAAATAAATAACAGCTAAAAGAGAACAAGCAATGACACAATAAATAAAAGCTAACAGACAACAAGATTTTTAAACATAAGAAGGGCCACTATGGATTAGACAGTGGTGAATTATCCATATGGCATTTTAAGGAGGATTTGTAACAAGTGGCAGAGGAAAAGAGGTCGAGGAAAGGGATTTTTGAAGCCATGTAGTTAAATAAGGATTGGATTCGGGATTAGGGACATTGATTGGTCTTCCCTTTTTTTACCGAGGGAGTCGATTTATCATTTTTAATGGCTTTGATTATTCTAACTGATGAGACCTACAGAGGTCAATGCCAATGGATGCATGAATGACATTTTAGATATCAATGCGACTGAAAATCAGCTTTTTTTATTGAGACTGTCTACTTAAAAAAAAAAGAGCTAAGTTCATGTTAATTTCTTTCTATAGTTACCGTAAAGTCTGCTTTTTTAATTAAGTATGTATATATTTGTAACTTCTATTGATTCTACTGTAGAGACTCACTAGAGAAGTTCGTGTATGGTATCTATCCTTTTAATAGTTACAACTCTCCCGACAAAGAGACCTAGCTAATTGTAGGTATTAACCTGTAAATAAGGAGTTAGCACGAGAAAATATGAGTTATATTGTACGTAAATTTACGGTTATTAGCAATCAAAATTCTTTAAGGTAACAAGTATCCATGAATTCTCTTGACACGCTGATATCATTTCATGTAACCATACAGTTTGTCCTTTCCATTTCTAATTTATTTTTTATAGCCCACCAAATTTTTCCGCGTTTATACATCTTAAAATTAGTTATAGAAACGTGGGCTAGACCTAGAGACTATTTTTCCTTTTAACGTACTTGTTTGGCTACGGTTAATTGCTTCCAGTCAACCATTAAGGATATCCCTTAAGGGTCCTCCCGGTCCATCCGATTCTGTTGGCCAACTCTCTCAAAAGCCCTTACGGAATGAGAATCTTCTCTCTGAAGCAGAAGGAGCGACTTTTCGGCATCGGGTTTCAGAGACCCCTTCTAAGAAGATCCCTCCCCCAGGGAGGGAAAAGGCGGATATTTACTTGTGTGTCCTACATGCGTAGCCTTTTAAATAAGCTTTTTATCCGAAACTTCGAGCACCATCAGGCTTGTAAATTTTCTAGCGAATACTATTTTTCTCCTTAGCTGGACACTTATAATGAATCGTTATCGTACCCATTAAAAAAAGCTTAGGCTCGGAACAAATACAGAAAACCGAACGAAAAAATAAAAACTAGTTCGGTATTTAAAAATATTATTTTAGCATATTGGAATGAAAAAATCGATTTATTATAATCAAATGTCAGTACATAAAAATGCATGAACCTACAATTAATTAATTATACCGTTTTATTATGTTACGTCTTTTTTTCAAATGCCTCCCTCCCAACCTCCTCCTATCTCTTGATTCCCCCCCCCACAAATTCTGGTTTATATGGTCAGGTATTTAAGACGATCTTTCAATGTACTCCTCGCCTGATGATGACGCAGTGCGTCGAAACCGCGGTCGTGCTAAAATAAATATTTATGTGGAAAAACAAAGTTCATTTTCATTCATTTAAAAACAATATTACAATCTTATTTAATTATTGGAGAATAATTAATTACATTGTAAAATAATAACATTAATGCAAAAAATAATTATTTTTATATTAGGGACCCGAATAAATTTAGCACTGAAGATACTTGTTTTTTTATACAATAAAAATAATGAATTTCTTTGGGTCAACTCTTGCTGAAAAACTCGTCAGACGTGCTCATACCTCTAGGTCTTCCCCTAAAAGGTGGCTTCACAGCATAGGAATCAATACATTCGCTTATAATAAATTCAATACTCTATCTAAACGGTTCTCTTAATTTGTTCCATTGAAATTGTGACCATTGTGCTTGAGTAACTCTAAGCAGGGAAGTGGAAATAACTGGAACTTCTGGGAAAAACTTCTTCCTTCTAATTAATATGCACGCAATGAGGTCTTTGCTCAAAAGCTCTGATCAAAATTCGCTCAGGAAAAATGTCTTTAACAATGCACGCCGAAATGAAGCTTATCTTCCAATCAATTACACCTTAAATTTTTCATCTTGAATTTAAGGCCTTAATTGAACTTTCCTCAAAAGAACTTCAGTTTTGTAATTCCAAATTCCAGGTAGGTTGGGGAAGATCCTGTGTGTTCATAGACTAAAATTTTAAAGATTAGCCGTTGTTTGTCTCTTTCGAAAATTTCATCGGGTTCGCAAATCAAGCTAAAATTACCTCAGAAAAAAAATACAGCGTGGATAACACAAGTAACGTTGGGTGATGAGCCATTATTAAGAAGAAAGGAATTTATCATGAATTGCAAGAATTCGCTTACATTTGGGCTTGAATTTCCGTCGCGAATAGATTTGTATTTCGTTACCTTTTCCTGGTAATGGGAGACTATCATTTATGACGATGACGAGGTAAAAGATATCCGAAATTTACTATACATTACGACTTTTAGGATTCCAGAAGAAAAATGGAGCTAATATAAACCTTTTATAGAAACGTTGTGCAGTTGGTGTGCATTTGACCCTTAACTCTTTAGTAGTTTCATGAAATAAAGTCACGTAAATATCCTCGTTGAAACATATTGGCCCAAAATTCCTTCCTTCAAAGTAACAATGGTCACGTGATTTGAAATAATACCTTTTCGTAAAAAGAGACTGAAATTATTTAAAGCATTGAGTACTATTTTCCCATACCATTCAGTGGATTAATCGATAATTTCACGGATAATTTGCAAGTATGAATGAAAAAAATGAATTTACTTAATTTAATTGGGGGGTTAAAATTGGATAACTTGCGGAGATTTTTACCTTATGTTATTTATTACGTTTAGGAAACCAGAATGCAATTTTAGTTCCTGATTGAATATTTTTCTAATGCGTACCAGAAATGACAGTACGGTTGATGTAATCGTCCTCAAAGAGAGAAGAACTCGGAAGATCTTTCAACCTGTGATCTATCCATCTCGCATGAAAAATGGTAATTCTATGTGAGCAAACATTAAAAATCTTCTAATTAAACTTCAATACATCAGCTCATAAGAAATGCGTGTTTGTTGTATTGAAATTAATTGATTTATCTCTCGGTTATCAACTTTTTATTTCTTTCATTTTTCTGCGTGAATCCAGTGAAATGACCTCACGATAATTTTAAGATTGAAAACAAAGAGATCAATGGAAAAGTTTGCGCATTCCACCTATGCATTTATCATTAAAATAGTAGCTTATTGCGCCTTAAAGTGGCGGAGATAAACTACTTTATAGAATTAAATTAAGTATTGACAGAAACTCTATTTTTCTCTTTATGAATCATTTTTTTTAGGCGAGCTGACCCTCTTTATTTTGTCACAGCTTCATTTTTTATTAAATCAGGATTCATATTTTTCCACTTGGTACAAGAACTTGGGCGTTTCGTCGAAATCATGCATACGAAATGAATTCTCAACACGCGTGATTTAAGGACATCGAGAGACTGAGGTTCGGTCACGAATGAGATAGCGCGAGCGGAATATCATAAAAATTCATGAACCGGTCCACCGCGTGAAATGGTCGGTCCTCGTGTCCGGAAGGGACAGATAATCCTAGCATTAAGCATTTCGAAGAATAATGTCATGCTCGGATTCCTCCGCTGCTTTTCATCTCTCTCGCTTTGGTCCCGTCCGTCGACACCAAGCACCGTTTCCATGGTAATCTCCAGTTCTGTTTTATGTTCCCATTCATTAAAAAACGCTCACCGTTTTTCATTTTCATTTGGTATTAATTTCTTTACATTCTGCTTTAATCTAATTGATTGATTGTGAAGCCTTGTAGCCAAGTGGGTATCGCTTAGTTACTGATCAAAGAGTTCCGCGTTCAAATCACGGGTGAGGCATTCTGACACCTACAAAAGTAAAATATTCGTGTTGCAAGGTGGCCATGGAAAGGAACTGTGCGTCCCACCCTGAATGTGTGAAATTCTTTTGTACTACGTTTGACTTAGGTCGGAGTAAGATCTACCCGTCCCTATTCAAACCAGCTTTCGTGTTGAATTAAAGAGTGAATGATTAAATTAATAATCAATAATTCGGTAATAAACGAATGAAAATTGAATTAATCCTATTTTGCATCGTCAAGGGGACATGTTGACAGGTTTTTTTCCGGCGTTAAATTTTCGTATTAAAGCCTTCAATAAGGTATTTGGCAACAAATTTTGAGCGAAAAGTAAAATAAAATTGTGATTTTAAATATACTGCTCTGCCACGCTAGAGATGGAAATAAACGTTGGATTAAAATCGAACTCCTATCGGCGCAAAAAGGCATAACGCTTAAATTTAAGCATTTACGTAAAATCCTGCGGGGGGCTCCATAGAGTCGAGTCTTATGCCGTTTTACTCGTCGTTGATTCGAATACATTAATGAAATATTAAAAATTGTCTTAAAGTAAACGTTTAGCTTCTTTGGTAAAAAGAGTGAAGAAGTACACACGAAAAAATTCGAGAACATGGGAACGGTCGTCTTCTTATTCTCGTCACGGGTAAAATATTTAATTATAGCATTTCATTGTATTTTTTTGGAATGAACGACATCTTCGCTTTTAAAAAATCTTTTTAAACATAAATTTTACCGATTCTTCGATTTTTGGAATTATTGAAAGGTAGTTTTCAATTTCTGAGGTTTAAAAAAGTGCATGAATATCGAAGTTACGTATGCTATATGTAAAAAATATTTCTAAACTTTTCATGTAGGGAAATGCTTATATTGTTCCTCTTTCTTTAAATACACCAAAAAGACAAAAATCTTCATTTTGGTAGAGTGCATTACCGCAACTATATTCTTTAATTCAAATTTTGTCGTCAAAATCGAAAGCGGGAAAATTTTAATTGATATCATTCAAAAATTCCGTAAATAGCAAACAATGACCTTATTCGTCCGACTTTCTCCGAAAATTGTTGATCACCGATGACAGACAACAATGCCCTACCTAGATGCAATTTGTCTCCTATCAGAACTAAAGGACCGTTCTAGAATCATTGATCAAGTCGCCTTTTGTAAGTTAATGTCTCAGGTCCTCTTTTGCTGCACCCAGCACTAACAGAGGCCTTTCTCTTCACAAATTGAGGTCATAAATCACTTCTGTTTTGGAACTCAAAGGACGGCATATCACAAATTGTATTTCGTAGCTCCAAATCAGATGAGTAGGTTAAGGTGGACAGATAAACTTTCAATAGTTTTCAAACAACCTTCATTATCCTAAAATTGCTGTTCCGAGTTCAAAACAACGAGCGATAAAGGCTAATATAGGACGCAGTTCTTGACGTACCTTTGAATGTACCACATCATTTGGTGATATTTTAAAATTTGGATTTCGAAAAAAAATATGACCGCTGCCACTCCTTCTCCTCCTGCCTCCTTATTGCATAGTATCCCCACATGTCTTGTCCTTCTGTGTCTGTCATCATCATTATAAGGCAAAAATCCTAAGATTGGTTTGACGCAGCTCTCCATTCCTCTCTCCTATCAACTAGCCTTTTCATAGTGACGTTTTTCTTCTCTTTGGCACCGTTTACAACCTGTCCTTTGTAACTCATTCGGGACGGTCCCTTGCCATTCTTCCTTTCCACCTGTCCTTCTACTATAGTTTGTGATATTTTTTAAATTTGGATTTGGAAAAAAAATATGGTCGTTACCACTCCTCCTCCTCCTGCCTCCTTCTGCGATAAAAAGAAAGATCCTCCTTTTGGAAAGATCCTTCCCACTTTTTCTTCATTTGCGTTTGCTTCCGTTGAGGCATCTATATATTTACAAGGTCCTACGATGTTTTGATGCTGGAAGTGGCAACTCTAAAATATTTCAGTCCCTGCCTTCTCCCTTTACCTTGCGTAAAATAAGTGTGTCCTTACCACAACCAAATTGGACTTTGTTTAAAAGATGTTTTTTGTACGTAGGACCAAAGGTTTTTAATTTGTTACCTCACTCATGCTTTATTTCAAAGTCTTCGAAAAAGATTTTGCAAAATGCACATTCATGGCTTCTCACTCAAGAAAGTGTAGAACAAATATTGCTATAAAATATTGATGTAAATGAATTATAAATACTACTTTAGTTGTTTTTTTTCATGTACGCACTTAAGCTTTGTTAGTATAGATTATCAAGGTAACACAAAATGAGCTACACTACATGTAAAGCATAAATATTATTATTTTGGATGGTAGCCTCAAACAGGTTATCTTTCGCGGCTTCATAAAATTACTCAATTTTGTTATTGTCATGTAATTTTGTGGAGCAATAAAATTATTATTATTATATTATTAGTTTTCGTCAGCTCTCAGGTTTCACCATGTCTCATAATGTGGCCAACTTAGTTGTCCCCTCTTCTCCTTAAGATGCCTAGAAGACCTCTACCTTCACCTGCTCTTCTTTGTACCTCTTTATTACTTATTCCTTCGATCCATTTTATCATCATCATTCATCGGTAGCACCACATTTCAAATGCTTCCACACTTCTTTACTGCGACCAATCCTCGATCCCATAGAGAATTATGTTCCATACGTAGCATACAATGAATATTTTCTCATTTCTATTATCTCTAATTTCAGCTGAAAGAAGACTTGTTTTCATTGAAGGCCCTTTTTGCCTGTATCTTTCATAATCTCCTTTCTAGTTACTCCTTCTTCACCTAATCCGAAGGTGCTCTTGCTTTCCCATCGATCCCTCTTGCGATGAGAAAACTCCCTAATCTTTCGATATTCCCTTTCTCTTTCTCTTCCCCGTGGCACAGGGGACCGTCATTTATGGGCCTGCAAGTGAAGTTCCCCCGAATTGACGTCAGAGGCGGCTGCTCCTTCCCGCGTCTTTCCATTCGAGATATCAGGGCGGGTTGCCGCGATTCGCCGCCGCTCCGTAGTACCTATTCTTAATCTTAATTCGTTGCTGTTCTTATAAGGGTGGGAAAGAGTTTGAGCATTTCGAATGCAATAATAGATTATAGGAGTTCTTCATTTGTTACAGACCCACTGAGTTACTTAGCTATTCTAAATTATAGGTATATATTGGGAAAAATATACCACACGTAAACATCAAACGTGCACCAACCTATGCCTTACGGTGTAAACGCTAGATAAGTATTTTAGTTTAAACTGTAAAGTCCTCATGCATCCCTTAGCTGAATATTAGGCTGCGAATATGATCTCATCCAGCTTTTTCCGTACTGAGTGGAAAGAGAATTTTCCTGCTCAGAAGAGGGAAAGAGAGACTCAAGTACGTAGTAGACACCAATAATTAATCCCTCTTGGCTTATTATTTAACCGAGACGACTTCCCACGTCTCTTAAGCAACCCCGTAGATGAATCTCCAACCCTCCACCTATCTTCTAAGTATCTCTTTGAATATGCGACAGTGAGCAAATGATCGCCTATCGCAGAATTTCTTCGCCACGTTGGTTGCAAATATGTCTATTAGAAGTCTTCAAATTGCCTAAATACCAACGCCCTTAATTTGTCATACGATTTTGTGAAAACTGTCACAACAAGGGTAATCAGGGTAAGTTATGGCCCTTGGGCTAAAATTTCGTCGATTTTTGCATATCTTTCTCCATTTAGGCTTTGCGGCCCGCGCAGCCTGGCGCCAAGAGTGGCGCTAAGCGATGCGGCTCGCGCGACGCGGCGCAACAGACGGCTGAGACCGTCCCTCTCCCCTCCCTCTCCTCCTCACCCACGGTCGCCCCCCATGTTCACATGCTTCAGTGACTCTCTCTCTCTCTCTCTCTAATTCATATTTTGAACTCATTTCGTAGACCAAATCATGTCGGCCCGTATGGTAATCAATCTTAACTTTATAATTTTCCAAAATTGGGAAACGGTCTGCAGCAAATATTGCTCATGTTAGTCGTCATTACTTAGAGAGGCCTAGCGCCCCTAGGGACTCTTCATCTTCCTCTCTTGTTGGCAGTGGTATTTTATCGTTGACTCAGGGCGTGATCACGTCCATATATTTCCTTCGTGTTCTCGATCTTCAATCCCGCTATTTTTTCTCTCGTTTCCATCCCTAAGGGTGCCTTCACAGTTCGGCGTTGCGTTGACGCCGCGGCTAGAGAGCCAATCAGAGCCCGCCTTTGAGAATTGATGACGTCACGTCTCCAGCTCGCTGCATCGTCGCAGAAAAACTGAACCTGTCGGATTGTCTCTGCGTGAAGGCGGCAGTACGCCGACGATTTCGAATTGGTGTTTGTTTATGGGAAGGTATAGAAATATGTAAGATTAGCTCTAATGGTAGTGACAAATGCTGTTTATTTCATTATAAACTATTATTTTGAAGTGTTGCGCATAGATATTTCCTATCTTTCCTAAACGTAGGATAAATGTTAACCCTGAATTAGATTACAATCACCGAGGAGCGTAGATTAACATAACACATACCCGTCAATGGTATCACAAGCTAAATACAGCGTGAGATCTCCCTGTTGGTGACTACGGTCGTTTAAATTCCAATTGATATCTAATAATTGTGCCCTCATGATTACTCAGTTGGAGCTATTTAGATAACATGATTAGGACAATCTGTTTGAACAACAGTTATCATTTATAATTATTTTTGATAAAATTCTACGTTACTCATGTCCACTGAGTGTATGTAATTAACTATTTTTAGAATATTCCGAGTTAGGAAATAAAATTTAAAGATCATAATAATGCATATGCAAGGGCCATCATTACATGCATGATTATCGACATTATGGTCGTAATATTATCTTCAAATGCTTTTTATAGTTAAGAAGAATATTTTAAGAAATGGAATTGCGTAAAAATGCACAAAACAATATATGTATTGTGCGTTTGGCTCAAAGTCATAAGATGATATGCTCCCAGGCCGATTTTTAGGAGCCAACGCTTTTTACCTTTGATTTGTTTTCGCAACGCAGAGCTGTGAAGGGCTCCAACTTGCTGCGATGAGTTAGCTCCGCCCCCAAGTACGCAACGACGAGCTATGAAGGCACCCTAAGAATAAACCATTTTTCACCTCGCGCGCCCATCTTGGAGAACTCCACCTCGGGTAGTGTAGTATACGGCTTAGCGTTTATTGCAAACGAGGGAAACTCGAAAATGATGGTGGTTTTGTAGTCTCGTTGCTGCTTCAGCAGCGAATTTGCATAATTCTTTACAGTGCATCATGATCTGCAGTATCGTAACTAGGAATATGCTTTGAGGGGGGGTATGAGAGGGTCTGGGGGTGGAGACCCCCCCTCCGAGCAACTAGGGGGTCCAGGAAAATGTTTGAAAACTTACATGCCTGGAAATACATTTTACATCATTTTGGCACTCAAAATTTCACTTTGAGTAAATTCAGTAATTATATGTCAAAACCACACAATAGTTTAAAATATTTTTTTTTAATTTCTCTGAGGCTTTGGGGTAGATCTATCTCCTCATCCCCCCCATAGTTACGCCACTGATGATCTGTTTGGTTAGACGAATCTTAATTTAATTTGTTTGTTTTATTTTCAGTATTAACTAATATTTTCCTTTATTTTACTTGTCCAGTGTAATTTTAGTAAAGTACTGAACTTAGCATTTTTTTATCAATTTGTATAACTTAAACTTTTATTTTAAACATAATCCTTTTGATAATTTTACTCGATAGGTTTAATTTAATCCGATGAAAAAAAACATAATTCCGCTCTCGATCGAATAATACTCAATATTAAATGCTACATACAATTTTTATCAACTTTCTGTTGAATATTATCCTTATAACCATTGCTTTATCCGTGAATAGGCATTAGATGGGAGGTCCGGTGCAAATAAATCAGTGGTCAAGATTCGTTTTTATAAAAGTGCTTAGAATATTTTCATCATTTTTTAGCTTTCAGTCTTATTTTAAACTACCACAATGGTTTTAGAACTGTTAGAACCATTCATGAAGTCACAAATACGAATTTTTCGCTTTGGAAAGAGAAAAATATAATGTGATACATCAGTTATTATCAGCTTTTTTTCAAGGAATTTCGCAGCAGCCATAACACCCCCACATGACATCGTTTAAATCTCCATGGCTTTCTTTTTGTGGACTTGGTCGCCAATGTCTATATGCTTCATACCATTTTTCGATCCTACCATGAATTTCTATTTCTCTGTCATTATTCGCACTCGACGATTTCTTCCCATAACCATTTCTTTCTCTTACCCTCTCCTGGATAAGGGTATTTCCTCTCTCCCTATCTTTTCAGCGCCCTTTTCCTGCCTTTGGCCCTCTCTTTTATTCGCATTTCATGTTTCGCTCGTAATTCCATTCATCGGATTTTTCCTCTCACTTTTAGTTATCCCCTTTTCTCTCCACTGCGAAAAGTGCCCCCCAAATCCCCCTTTCGATTCTTTTTTTTTACTTACGCATTCCCCCCTGAGGGTTTCCCTTTATTGACGTGGTCGGCGATCCCAGGGTCTCAGCAGGGACACGTGGTGATACCTTCTACGGTGACCGATCCTTTTTTAACCTCTCTTCCGTCTCATCCAATTGCTGCGACTTGTCTTGGGAAATAGAAATGCCTTTGGGCTCCCATGAGCAACTCTGCACGTGGAAGGATTCAGAAGGAAATACGAGGCGAAAATGAAAGTGGATTATTTCTGCCCTGTCCAGCCTATGATGTGATCTAAACTGATAATGTGAGGTCTTCAAATCGAAGATAAGAACTTATTTGTCGCCATTTTTCACGTCACAAGGATTTGGAAAGCAGTTCTGAAGAGTAGCCTCAAAAAAATGGGTAAAATATTTTTTATTATTGTTAGTAAACTCCTGAGCTTTGTCATGTGTATTCATAGATAGTTTCTTGCTTAACGTTATTTTTCGAGTAATTGCAGTCTTTTCTTCACTACAGTCAGGTTAGTGGGTCACTTGAAGATAGATTGCATCTACATACTACCCCACGAGCATTCTCAATAGGCAGGTGAAGGTACTAGGGCACAACTCGTTACCAAATAAATTGGAAATGCGCCTGCGAAGCTCAGCCTATAATTTATAGAGTCCTTTATTCCTCGAGGAAATACGAATTCTCATACCCATCCGTTTGGCATAGTACCTGTCTTAATTTATGTTTCCTGTCGGACCGGGAAATATAGTGTGATTCTAATATGGTGTTCTCCGTATCACTTTGAAAAATATCTATTCTCAATTGCTTATTCAATTTAAGCCTAGCGCGTAGTCTCCGAGTCTAGAAGCTCCAAGCCTTATTCGTTTTGCATCTATGTAACGCTGTCTGTAAGCCCGTGGCACTTTATGACGAACCGCGCAGCTTTCCTTGGTATTTCATTAAGTTCATGCAATGAGTCCTTCTGCGCCGCATCCCATATGCTCGCTGCATATTCAAGGTGTGGCCGAACGAGAGAAAAATAGCACCTCTCTTTTACTCTCTGATCCGGAAATCTTCCCATAAAACCCTTAAGGAATCCTAACTTTTTTTCGGGGCTCTAACATAAATATTTGTTAGGTGTTCCACACGATAGGTTGAAAGCTATCGTTCCTCCCGAATACTTCATCTGTCACTTTTATATTTACACCATACACATTATGAGCATAGGGATATAGGGATGGACTTCTGAGGTAACATGAAAATAAAAATGTTGCTGAGAAAACGCAGTGTCTAAATCCGTAAGTTGGCTTAGGTTGATAATGGTCGGTGTTTATTAGAACGTGTCATATAAGCAACGCAAGAAGGTTAACACATATTATGAGACCAATTATTTCCGTTTAATATGTTTTGAAAACCATTGTCCTTTGCGATTCTTCGTAAAGATTGGTTTGTACATCCGGAAATTAATTTGACAAATCTAGAGAAGGTTTTTGTAGGTACCTATCAGCCTCGCGGAAACCCTTAAACTAGAACATGTAGGTTTTTTTAAATCTCCCATTTCCAAAACAAGATTTTTTGGAGACTTTTATTCAAACTTCTCATCTCCTGTTCATCATCCAATAATGGAATATTACTTCTAGCTCCATTTCATGAATCCCTTGTTAAGTTTAATTTCTTCTGTGGGACGGCGAAATTGACCCTGGAAATAGCCAAATTGTCACCGAGGATTTTTTGAGTATGGTAACGAAGAAATTGTGATGGGTAATATAAATTAAAATTTATGATCTCCTAACAGCTGGTTCTTTTTTAACCGCCGCGCCGTTGAAAAGCGTTTGGTTTTTTGGCGCTATATTTTTCTGACGCTGCGTTTTTTAAAGTATACGCATTGTTATTTTCTCTAAAACCGTTGCTAGCTAATTCTCAGGAGAAAAATGGGATACCGTGTAATTTCAAATGCCCGTTTCACAGATATTTCGCTCCTTGTATCAAATAACTTGTTCATACAATTGGAAGTAATTTTTTTTATTATCTCTATGAAAAATTACTAAATAAACTCAAGAGGGTCTAAATACCTTGATTCCTCAACCAGTTTGAGATGTTCCCCTGAAGTTGATTTTAATGCATTACCTACGACTTCAATTTTGGAAACTTAATCCTCTTAGTGCCACGGGCCGATATATCGGCCTTTGCCCCACCAGCGAAGTCGGCCACAAGTCAGAATATCGGCTCGAAGGTAACCGGATTTAAAATCATAAGGTAATATATTTTGTTTCATCGTTTACCTAATGTATAAGATCATTGTGACCGACAAATAATTCCTTTTTAGCAAACTAAAAAAAATACATTTCATTGATATTTAAGTTAGTATCTTATAATTATATTTTTTCATATATTGCCACGTTCTTAAATTTACGTCGGACCTTCACAGTATTACTGCCAATTTTCGGTGGCACCAAAAGAGTTGAACATTTAAGTGTTTTACCACGTTCAAAGCTTCCATTTCTGTTGCTGCGCGTACCGCTTATACGCTATTTGATTTTCAAAATAAAATCATTATGGCTAACGTGCTACCTACATACTATATCGCCAGTTTCATAGAATAGATGATAGTGCCATATCTCTTGAAAACCGGCAATTCTTGATTTTTCTGCGCGTCGGATTTTTAATCTTCCGGATAATATTTCGAAATATCTCCCAGGTTCTCGGGAGTAATTTGATTCCCCTCCTCCAGCATCGTAGGCCACCTACTAAAACATTCCTTTGTGAAACAGCACCATTCGATTTAAATTACATTTGCGCATCCATGGACACTTGCGAATTTAATTACGTCCTCAACTACTATTGCGTTGGCGCTACTCCGATGTGGTGTGAAGTAGAGCGTGTGGCAATGCTTCATTTTATTATTTCCTCGTTTTGGAATGCTCTCTGCGATCGTAACCAAAAAGTTTGACCGTCTCATGCGCTCAGTGTCTACACGAACCTCTATGAATTAAATCTAGGTGTCATGCGTGGAATTATTTGGATTTGATCCCGCACAAAATCGTATTTCGTAGCAGAACTTTGTTTTGATCAGTAGAGACTCCAACCTTTCGCGAATATCAGTGTTAAGCATAAGGTAATTCAACGTAAAGCAAACTCATAGATAAACACGGGCAAACTATGCCTACACCGTGTGCAACAACCTTTCTATGTAGTTCAAATTACGACCACGTAAACTTAAACCGTTTTACTCTAATCTTAGATTTCGCAAAAAGTAATTAATTATAATTATTATTACTTCGGATTTTTTCAACATAAAATTAGTTAGCTACTTAAAATCTCGTTAAAATATTCATGAGTTTAATTCTACTAAGATTGGAGAGAAATAAATAGTCTTATCAGTGGCATTTGCCCTTTCTAATAAAATAATTTCTCCTAAACGCCATATCATTGTTTGAACGGTGGAAAATCTGCCATGTGAGCATTTAATTCCGAGATTTCCGGCGTGGTATTTGCAAAAGGCCAAAGTTACCGGGTTTCGCGGGTAAAATCTTTTATGCTCCACTCCTTTTTCTTTAGGGCAGTATGGTTTTTTTATAAAAATGTTTTTTAATATGTAATAAGCATCGTGACGGAATATAGGCTGGCATTTCACTTAATTATATCCTTAACTATATCCATTCAATTGGTAAGATTTTTGGACATAGTGGCTGACGCATATGTGGCTAAGCCCTTATGACACGGGAGTCATTTTCGAACCTCTCGGCGCGGCGAGAGTCTCGCCTGGTGAGAGTCTTGAGTCGCGGCGAGAGTCTTGAAAACGGCGCGTAAAATAGCTGATCAATAGATCATATTCATCGAGAATTTTCATCTCTAGTGATAGTTGCAAAGCTACTATATTTCATGCAATCTGTTACTTTCAACAGCCTCAACATCGGTCCACTTCACCTTAACTTGATTCAGTGTCACCCACACGCATAGGTGAAATATTCCTCCAGTACAATGTCAGACCGCGTTTCTATTGTCAATAGAAATTTGAGTATTTTACATGGCTGTCGATAGATAATATTATTTTCCTTTCTGCTGCCTAATTTCATGAGATACTTTATATTTTTTCAAATAATAACTATTCCAAGGCAAGTTACACTACTGCCAGTTATTTTGCTTCACATGACGTGCTTCTCAACTGTTCAACTCCTTAGTTACGCCAACTTAAGTCAAATCGTTGTGAACGGGGCCTCACACTTTCTCAAAGAGTCCCATGAATAACCAGCCTTCAGTACCTTGTGCGGTTAATAAAGTTATATTTCTTCATCCATATCTACGAGGTGCCATTCAAGCCACCAGCATGGCGTGTGCAACGTGGTGATTCCACACCAGGCATGCAGCACTCGTCCTTACCTCAATCACTAACGCGTTTGTTTGCCGGACACAGAAAAAGCACTATGGAAAACGACGTCGGGTCTGATCAAAAACTAGGAGAGTGCTAAGGTCACGAACATGATACTGTGCAAATAAAACTTCTAGTTTGACATAGAAAAATGAAAATTTAACGTAGTAAGTGATTCATGCACGAATCATAACATGACAAAAACATTAACGCCACTAGTTAGCGTCTTCAAATATAATAAGTTATTAACTACTCATGTAGAGCCAATTTTCCGTAGTCCAAGGCAAGGTATCCTAGAGCTAAATTATCGCAAGTATAATGGTCCCTTATATTATGAGGAAAACCGACATCTTATCAATATCGGTTTTGAAGTCTATTTCATCTATGTGATCGTTCCTACCATAGTAATTAGGCTCTCTCAAAACATCTATTTCAATCGAAACACAAGCCTTTTTTTTCCTGTTTTGGGAACTCGGGAACCTTATATTTCTTCGGATTGCGGCTTCGACCGTGGGGGGCACATTCCGCTTTCCAGTGGCATGAACCGGTATATTACGGGTGGTATTAGAAAAACATGCTTGGTTTAATGAGTAGGAATAGTTATGAATTCACTTATTACGTCCACCGGTAGCGGTTGAATGGTACTTCACTAGATGGACTGGCTTAGAAGCAATTCACAGTGATCCAGAGACCACAAGAGTAAGGCAAGCACCCAAAAATTTACTGTCTTTTCGAAAAAATTTTTGTCGCGTAAGAGGTATTGGGAAAATCCCTGCTGCTCCTATATGTGATACTGAAAGTGCCTAAGAATGCACATATCGGCACAGACCAGTCTTATCGGCACATGATAGTGAAATAGCAAGTTCCTTGGATAGATTTGGTTCAAAATAGCTAAAAATTACATACCGTATATGATTTTTTTCAACTTCTATGATATGAGGATAATTGTAGGTTTGGAGCATTAATCGAAATGTATTTTTATCCAGCACATCCCTGTCATTCCGGCTACGTTACTGAGTAAAGCTATTTGTATTTTTATAAGGACTTTAATTTTCGATCTTCCAATCCTTCGTATAAAATTTCTCTCTGTTATTGTACAGTACATAGTCACCAAATTTCCCTGATAAGTGTTCATCTTTTATGTGGGCTCAGTTGCTGTTGTGAAGCTGCTGGAGAAGCTAAGCATACCCTATTCCTCTCAGATTCATGTACTTTCTTTCCAGTTATCCATGGTTGAGTCTAATTTTTTTATCCGTCTAAGTACCAAATCTTATTCAATTTTTTGGATTCAGGTTGCAATTTAGTTCATAATTTGTTCTTTTTAAGACTTTTCGTGGAATTTTTTAAACCCTCGTTCATTTTGTTATTGTTGTCATTTATTCATTGTCGTATATTCTCTGTAAACTTGGCGTTAAAATTTCAGGGGTGGATACTTGAACTTTACGCTGCCATATCATGCACATTTTGCTTGTAATTTTAGGAATTTCATAATTTGCACGGGTCCCACGATATCTGTGTCATTCGAGCTAAAAAGTTTTAATTGAAATAGTCATGTTTTAGCCATTTTAATATCTTATCTTTCGATCCCCCTCGAAGGATGGTAAAAATGAATTTATGGATTGTTGCAGCCTTTTCCGCGTGAATGCCCGAGTGTGTTTGCATTCTTCATTCGCCTGGCTGAGTTCATTTTCTCTCCCTCTCTCTCTCTCTCTCTGCTATTGCACTTTCACGTGAGAAATGCAAATGTTTTGTGCGGCGTTAATTGCTGCTGCGGAACTCCTGAAGGAGCCAGGTGTGGGTTCAAAAGCCAAGAGCCAGCCCCTTTATCCTATTGTAAGACACCCGCGGGGAATCTGTTCTCGCCCTTGTAGCGGGGAGAGAGTATGTCAGCAAGGCGGTGAGTGAGATTAGGCGCTGGAATTGTGGGGGATTTGACTCGATCGCGTGGGAAAACTTAGTCGTCAGTTTGGAGATTATGGAATTAGGAGAGCTGATGATGATGCCGATGAGCTGGACGTACCGCGAGGAAGCGAAGAAAAAAAAGCGGGCTTTTAAATAAATTCTTAGAGGAGTAAAAAAAACGCTGATCATCGCATTACGTATTGGAAATTCCATGAGATTACTTTGCCAAGGCTTCATTAAAACTAAAATGGTCTTACTTCACTCCCTTGCGGTACCCCGAGCAAATAAAGAGCTGACCCCGAGCAACGAGTGGACCGTCGGTCTGTAATTCAATACCGTGCTATTTGCAGTAGTAACGGGAATTAAAGTATAACTTTAAGACGGTTCAGTGGGTGGAGTGTTAAGAGAGAAATAAGAGGACCGCTTTTCTTCCATTCCGTTTTTTTCACCTTCTTCTATCCGATGGGGTGCTCAGGGTTGAAGCGAGTACGCCTCGTTAACCCTCCGAGACTCATCCACGAGTTCGAAAAAACATCCACTTGTTCAGGAAGGAGGGAGAAGGACTCTCTTTGCCACGCAACCTCTTTCCTTTCCAGTTCCTTTTGCAAAGCATCTTTTCGTCTCCCCTCGAAGTAACTTCCTCCCTTTTCTATCCCTATCTTAAGTGTGTATTTCGTGAAAAATGCAATAAAAACGACGTCATGGATAGTGATCTTCTTTTTATTCCCTACATTTTATTTATTTTTATTTTCCTCCCTCTTACATTAAGAGTTTCTCGTGAAGTTGCGATTGCATTTTGCAATGTTTCCATTTTCAAAAGGTCTTCCTATCAGGTTTATCGTTTTGTGAACTTCCTTTTCATTTCAAAGGCTTAAAAAATGGTGAGAATTTCTTTGGTGTCTTATGCTTTTGTGTCCGCGATACGTCATTCGGTATGAGATGTCAAAGTGTTCCGATATTGTACACATCTGATTAACGTGCAGTATGATAATTCATGGTGAATAGGCGTAGTTAGCTCCTGGTCCATATTCAGATTTAAATCTAAGCTTCAGGGTCAATTTATAATTAAAAAGAGGTTCAAACGAATTCTTTTCGCGGCGCATGAAGTATTTTTTTCTCGTCTGCACTGAATTTTTTGCCAGAGATCCTGCACATGGAGAAGAAAGGACAAATATTTTGCACATTAGACTAATTGGAAATGTTTAGGAGTGTCAGAAATAAGGATTATATGGTTAACGAAGTTTTGCACCCTTTCCACTTCGCACTATTAGACCTTCCTTCCTTTTCACACCTAGAGAAAGCTCACCCTGTTCCTACCTTGCCTCCCCTACTACAAAACGTTACAATGTTTTCATGGATGCCTGAATTTCTCCTCTTCCCATCCACCTAACCCAAGCGCCACCGTCTATACCATGAAGTCACGCGCGAGACAACGAATTACGCGAAGCTTAGTTATGGTCACAGTTATGGAATGTAAAAATAGAATGATGTTATTTCTCCGTCCTCCACTTTTTAAATTTTTACCGCTACATTGCTTGGCATCGAGCCAATTAGCCGATGAATACAACGGTTGTGGAACCCTGAAAGTGTAAGATTTATTCCCAGCTAGCTTTTCATGGTCGAGGATAAATGAGGAACTTGTATGGGTCGTAGATTGCTCTAAAAACTATTTTGAATAAGTCACATGGATACATTAGCTCGCAAAAATACCTTCAGTTTCTCCATTCCACATCAAAAGAAATAAAAAAATTGCATTTAAAATCGAGAAAAATTTCTCTGAGCCGACCACTACGCGAAGACACCCGAGCGTTGCCGAGGCCAGGCGTGACGTCATAGGTGCCTAAACAACCGTAGGGAGTAGGGAAATACGCTGAGCGCATGGGGTAAAATTTGTTTTGAGGGAGTATTTAGCCGCTCATCGTCACTTTATTTTGTTCTGTTATTCTTGGGCAAGTTTTCCTATTGCTATTGTGCCTAGATTATTACTTGGGATATTAATAATGCGGCATCGGGATGATGAAGTACAAGCGTTTCACTTCGTGTGTTTTGGTTATCAGAAAAATGGATGATAACGTTGCCACTCGTTCGAATAGTACACCTGAAATTCATCTACGTCTACATAATACCCCGCAAGCCGCCTAAAAGGCGTGTGGCATGGGGTGTTAGGACACCAGCCTTTTTTAGGACACCAAAAATTGATGCCACGACCCTCATGGAATTTGTTAAGACAAATTATTGCTATACGTCGGCGGCAAATCGAGTTGTGAAAGAAACTTGTAATACTGGAGGATAACGATCGTAAGCTGTGCTGTTGAATTTGGCAACGCCGGAAATAGTGGGAAATAGGAAAATACTCTTATCAAAAACTGGATGTCACTATCACATTCTTATATTCATCACGTACAACTTACAATAACAGAACTCGTTATGATGAATACAACTATTTATTCACTGATTTAAACCCTTAAATTAGCCCACACAAGTGACACAGGTGACATTTCTCACTACTATTCGTTGAAATAATGGAATAACAAACTTCACACACAGTTTTTATTTCAATAGCGTGATCGTGAAATGTCATATCTACGGTGAACAACGGAGATTAGCACGCCACTGACAATTTTTACACTACTGTTAGACATTTATCGATAGCGTAATAGCACTTTTTACAATTCAATCACGATGGAACACTGATAACTCTTGGCCGATATTTTTCAACCTTGTCAAACTTTGTGCATTACAATCACTGGCACTGTGATTATTAGCAGTAACTTAACGGGATATGTCACGTTGAAAATAACACTATTTTTGCACAAAAATGTTCCTAGATGTCTCCAATCAGCGAGCAAAAGTTGCATTGACTGGAATCCACCCCATAATACAAGCACAGACAGTCCTAAACGACGAATTCTCCGGTATCTACGAATAAACGGATGAAGTGATTGTATATAAAAGCTAAGCGGACATTAGTAAACATCAAAATCGTTCTAATTACATACTTAAATGAATGATATGCCGTCGATAACATCAACTTACAATTAACGTATCCCCCTTCCAATGGCCGTGGCTCAGACTCCTACAACGATGTTATTTAGGTATTATCAAATTTTTGGTTTAACTGCTCCAGTTTTATATTTTATGCCCTTACTTAGATATTAATATTATAAATAATGCAAAATACGAGGGCTTCCAAGCCTCTATCGTCGGATATTTATCTTTAAATATAAAATAATCAACACGTCTAACAAACGAAGCTCTCACCACTGCTGGCAACTATTACAAACAATCACAACAATAGCTTCGCGTGATATTTAGGCACCTTTGACGTCATCGAGGCTTCGTCGGCAGTGGCTTGGGGGGTGAGGGAGTTTTTCCCGCGCTTTAAAATTCGTTATATTTATCATTAAATATCTCGCGAAGTAAAACTCAGATTTACATGCGGTTTTCTTTGTTGTATTCAGAAAATAATTTTCTGTCCGCCTATGAAATAAAAAAAATTCATGCAAGTTCCCCATTGTCATCGGCACCATAATCTGCATGGAGTTTGAAAAGGCATAATAAAACCCCGCAGGTGGCGCTTTATTTCGATGGTCGACGTGTTAATCCCACGCGTACACTTCAAAAACAGAGGAGAATTAGATGCCCGCAGATAGAGATCTCCAGCTTGGCTACGGTTCGTTAACTCTCTTGGGCACTAGTGGACGGAATACAGCTGAAAATATTGAGATATATGATATGTGGAGAAAGAAAGCTTAGGGATGCCATCTATTTCTCCAATTCAAAATCCCTCGTCATTGTCAGACCCGTATTTTACCGCATATATATTTCTTTTGTTCCTGACCAATTGCATATGTCTAATCATGAAATCTTGAGGATTAGGACATTTATAAATAACACATTTTCCGATGTTTTCTAAATTAATTTCCCATTTTAAGGCTTTTATTGCGAATAAATAAGAGATAAAATCCATAGTAAAATGGTCCAGTATTTCAAATTAATTTTACAGATAAGAAATATCCAATGGCACATTATAATAAATATATTTTAAATTAAAAAAATAAATTAATGAAATAAGAATTTAAAAATTTCTTATGTAGCAGTAAATTTTAAACGATAGACGCTCTATTAAACGTTATATTTGATCTATTTATTTCACCAATTCCTTCTTTAGAACTGTGCGCTGGTATATATCATTGAAAAAATATCTTCAATACCGTATCCTGAAAATGTTTTTATATCTGTTTAGGTCAGTGATCCATTGATGGCAACATAATCTGGTCCATCGGTATATTTTATTGCTATTAAGCCCATTGGATCACGTTTTCATGAATTCACTTTCTTATGTTCTCTTTTGTTTTTATTTTTTCCCCCGGGCAAATTCTTGCAATTCAAATTCAACCCACTTCACGATTAGCTATCGAAATGAAATTTTCAGTGCAGATCAGAACCAGATAAAAATAATAAATAATGTATACTTACACTGTTCCTACATCTTCAAAGGCAGTATAAGCCACAATTTTTGGCAATTAATATTTGAATTGGTTTCTCAGCTGCTGCAGCATAACTTCAAGCATTTTAATCTCTTAAAGTTCTTTTCAATTGCACAAGGTGTTTGTGGCGCAATGCGTAGCGGCTGGCTTCGAGTATGAAGGTTTCTCACTGAAATCCGGTCACTGTTGTCACGTTTACCTTAAATTTAAATTTTTTCTGCAAGTTAGCTTCGCCCGTTCTCTATTGCTTTAGGCCCAGCTATTTTGCACTTTTTATGCAGAAGATTATAATAGCCTAATGGACCTCACTTTTACAACATTAAATTAAGGAATTAATTTGACAAAAGATTTAAAAAGTAATCTAAAAACCAGTTTTTATAAATGTTAAGCATAAGAAATTATTTCAAAAATCAAAAAATTAATTTGAATACCCCCGTTTTTATTCGAACTCAAATGAAGGATATAAAAACCATTCACTTTATACCCAAGGTCTCACGTAAATTTTACAGATAAAAGACGTCATGTTTAAAATAAAAAACGAGTTGCGCATTAATTTCAACCTCTTAAATGAAATTTTTTCTCCGTAAATATTCATTGTTATACTACAAATAAAATCTCAAATATCTAATATATCGTACTATGATGAATTTATGTCGCAACACCGTCATATGTAAAGTGAAAGTGAACCGCCTTTTTTGCTTCGAAAGTGTAGTCTTATATCTGTTAACAATTAAACTTTGGACCTTGGGCCAAAGCAGGCTGGATTTTATTTGTTCCATTTTGGTTCGAATGTAAACGTGGTTTTCCAAATAAACCATTTCTTTTATTTTAGTATTTATTTTAAGCCTGCCTAGGAGCCGTATTGCACTAATTTAGTGAGATATTGTGATTCTTGTACATCCATGAGCTTCGCAAACTAGTTTATTAGGACCGCTTACTTAAAGGCAGGTGAAAGAGATTGTAACTTTCGATATTGCACGGATAAAATGTAGTTTCAATTCACTAACATGGTGTCAATGATTAGCAGGAATTTCCATAAAGCAACTAAATATTTCTTTGGGGGATATGTTTTTAGAGGAAGCTTCAGGGCGAGAAGCTCCATATACCTTTTGTGTATTTCTGTAATTACAGTTAATTTTTTTCTTTTTCGTAGATTTTCTTGCTGATATTATCCTATAATAATGGCGACTATAGAGGTGAGGTACCAAATTACCGTTTCATCGTCATTATTCACCGTAATAGTCCCGTGGGTTACTCATTTAAGTATGCTAAGCGTCGGGTAAGAATAATTCTATTTGCTCTTGTAATATCCTTATTCCCTTTTGGCATCCAGTAGTATAGAATTTGGTTCCTTTTTTCTGGACATGTTATATGCTCATAAAAAAAATTCCTTCCTGTTTTCAGTCGTAAATCTTTGCCGCTCGAGAATAAATAAAAAATGAACGGTTTTAAATACTCTTATTGGATTTAAATGGCTGTAGCAGCTACTCCTCTTATCTTAATTGCTTGCTGGCTCCGTAATTAAGACATTTATTTTCAAAAAGAGCTATTTTCCCGGTTAGGAAGTGGCGTGCAGCATACTAAAGTTATATTGGGTAGGGTAAATACCTGAGATCGTAGCCGTATTTTGGCTTTTGTGCTGAAATGAGGGCGTGCCATTTGTGACTACAATCAGATAACACAGCCTAAAATTGTTGTCATTAGACTATGGAAATATTTATGTACGCAGTAATGGATCGTATTGAGTCATCACGATATCATAAAGCGCTAAAATATCTTTTTTCGTTGACTTGGATTGGGGAAGTTTTTATTTTCAGCATATGGCTAAGTTCTAACAACACGTATCTAAAAAAATAGCAACTTTTCAGGAGAGCAAAAGAAACGATTTATATTTTTGTTTTTACACTGAAATTAAAAACCAAAAATTCATAAAACTGAAAAATAAGTATACATTTGCAAACAAATAGTTTTTTTTGCTTGAATTTTATTGTTTAAGTGTCATTAAACTTTTTTTTAAGATACCTGTCTCGAACCAGCCAAATTTTGAGACACATGTTGTGAGAACTTAGCCATTGATATAATTATGACACAATAAACTCGTACAATAATTAACAGGCACTGCTTTATTTCTTTTTTGATACCTGAATAAAATAGTTAAAATAAATTCTTTTTTCGTTTTCCTCATCGGTTAGTGAAATATCCGCCACGAAAGAAATATTGCACCTAACTTCACTGAGCATAGGTCCTCTGTTTTTGGCTATTTAGAGCTGTTGGTCAATGCATAGCAAGCTTCACGTTATTGATACGGCCGTAAGCCTCTTATAGTACTATCCTTTGATGCCTGCTGAGTTCATGATGAGGTGGGTCATTTTTACAGCAACCACCGCGTTCTTAATCAGATCGAACCTAAATTGTGTCGCTTCCACTGGTCACTTCTTCAAAGGAAATTTATCACTTCTTTAGGATAATTGCCAAGCGGGAATGCCAGATTTCTCGGTGCGGTGATACTCTCGTTAAAAATTGCTCTTTGCGGTGTAGTTGCTTGCCCATTTTTCATCCTTCTCAAGATCACATCTTTCCGTGCTCGTTTCGCGAATATATCCCCTTTAAACTTTTTATGAGCGATATTCTTTATCCCGACATTTTTTCCACCGCCGTCACACCCCATTTTATCCTTGGGAGATAAGTCTTTTATCGCGGGCTTTTAGCCACACAATGTCACATCCTCCAATCTAGTTAATCATCCGGGTAATTTCCATAAAAGGCATCAAATTCCTCAGTTTTCCGGGGATATTTCCTGATAGCCGCCATTATCTTTCTTTTAAGGCATTCAGTGAACCTCATTACGGTGCACTTCTTCCTCAATTAGCGTCATGACCTCACGGTCATTACGGCTGGTCTGAATATGAACGTTTTATGCTGAGTAATCTGGGTGAAGTAAGATTGGACTAAATTTGTAATTACATGGTCGTCATACAAGGAGTAGTGGAGGTGTGTGATATCATCTGCAAGAAGCGTTAAGTCATATCCTTTAGTCATTCATCCTCGGCAATATTAAACTCTACTTGGTCGCACCACTTAGTACTCAATTACCGCTGCAGTATATTTGTTATTTACATCCCAATGGCTACCAATAGTAGTGGATATCAGCATAAATGTACTCGGTAGGTATTTGGTACAAGCGCTATGCAATCAGGTAATCCATCAAGTAATTATTCTCAATTTCGGACGATTTTACGATGGTAGTTTTCTGTGAAATTGATTTTGTGATTGTTAATGTGGAACACCTTGTTGGATCGATTATCAAAGTTCATTTCTATTTTACTCACTCATTGATCACACGGTTGATGGTTGTTGAAATATTTCGTATTTTCATAGTTAAATTTTATTTCAATAGCTATTTAAAAATGTAAGTGGGGCTTCTCATAAATTTCATGCATAAGAGAGATAATTAATAATTACTACTAAATAATATCTCCCCTACTACCTAGATTGATTGATACTATTTCCTATTCTGTCCACTCATATTGTAAAACAAAAACCTTCCAATAACGATTTTCATCATTTAGAGACATTGTATAAACGGTAACTTTGTAATTTTGACCAAAAGGCCACGCTCTCAGTCATACAGCTGCGTTGTTGGAAAAGTTGAAAGGAGAGGGAGAAGTATTTGTGAACAGTGCAGCTTCCGATGGCAATAGATTTCATCATTTTCTACAAATTTCTCTCCTAATTCAGTTGAATTTGCCTCTCGCGTGTTACGCCATAAAGTTAATAAATTTATGAGACTTTATCGATGTTCGCAAAGGTGAACTTAAACCATTAAAAACCTGTGAGTGGGTGTTTTTTATTGTAGTCATGCCCACCGCGTTATTCAGGGACCCCATCACGTTTTTTTGTGGGACCAATTGAGGGAAAGGAGAAGGAGAAAGATAAGTGGCAAAGGGGGTGGTGGATGGGGGAGGGAGGAAGGGGGGTGGTGGATGCCCTGAGGGACCCTGCTCAACAAATCCCTCTCAGACACGGTAAGCCTCCTTCCTCTTCTATTACAGGGGTCGCTTCTCTTCCATCCCCTTCGGGCGCTCGGCCGTCGCTTCCTCCTCCTTCAAACTCCCCCGCACCGGAAAGGCTCACAGTGGGCTGAATTCAATAAAAACTGAACGAAACCTCAAAAATGGCTTGGCTGAAGTTTTGCACAATTATTGTGAATATGCAGGTTGGAGAATAATTGTTTTATGAAATAATAGCCCTGGATAGCAAATGCAGATTGGAACCAAAATCATTGTAACAGGGTGGATAAAAATATGCCACGATATTTTAACCTCTATAGCATATGCCAAGAGAGACAAAAATTACCATTGGTATACTGGTCAAAAACGCACCGTTTTTAAACTACATAAACGTAGAGCCAAGCGCTCCAATTGGCCGCGAGTTCACTACCCTGTTGCCGGATGCTTTGGACAACACATAACTTTGAATACTTTGCCTGCCGGAGAGCGCGATGTATCCTAGGCAACCGGCAACAGGGCAAACTCGCGGCCTGGTTCAAAGTTTCTGTAGTTTAAAAATAGAGCGATATCGACCGAAATATCACCAGTAAGTTTGGTGCCCTGCTAGCAACAGGTATAGAGGTTAAAATTTCAATGCATATTTTTTCATTCACCCAGTAAGGTATGCGTGGTGACGCATGCTATTTATTACAGATTATTTTTCTAACAAAATGCATGTTGGAAAGCTGAACAATTTTTTTATAAAACCGCTCCTTTTGAATTTTTTCCGAGGTTCCCCATGTATGTACATAGCTTTCCTCAATGAAGAGCAAAATGTAACTTACTGAACTAAATAGATCGCAGCGTACACATTAAGAGTGTTGTAAAATTTCAATCCTAGTTTCATTGTTTTCCCTGTTTTGTATTATACTGTTATTTCTTATTCTATACTGCTAGTTTACTATATTACACCTATTTTGTTTTGCATCAACATCTATTTCAGTTCGTTTTTTCATGCATCATGATTTAAGAACTGTGAAAAGGAAAACATCTAAATCTTAAATAAATTTTGTCTTAGGCTGTACCAAAAATACTGACTTCAGAGGCTAATCTAAACAAATTTTCCAGGAACATTTAGCCATGGAAAATCCCCCGTTTCATTGGGGGGGGAGGGTTTCATTTTTGTGTGCTGGATTGCTGACCCCTAAACATAAAAATCTAAACTTCGACCATGGTAAGACTGCCATAACAATGTCATCGAGTTACATCGAGATATTTACCCCCCAGCCCACATCGTCTAGTACAACAAAGCCTCTCCTTACCTCTCCCCGCATGACTCAACTGCATCTTCGACATTCGTCTTTCGACACAATCTCCTTCCCAGCCCCACATCATGCTCAAATCCCTCCCTTCATTCTAACGCCCTGACTCGTGCACTTTTATTACGCCTCCCACATTTACTCTGCATCCTGAAATCCATCCCTTGACCTCGCCGTAGAAGTCGTTTTTTCTCTTTCTCCTCCGTCAAATCGACCTTTTCAGAGAATTTACGTGGGCCGGTAAGCTAGCTTCCTCCTGCATCCCACGTTCTGGTCCCTGCCTGGAAGTCTTTCTATCACGATCTATGATTTTTTACCCCATTTCCCCCGCAAACACTTTTTATCCTTGCGATGGAGAATCCTGACCGCCTCTATCGTCCGGAGACATCGCAACTCAACGTGATTCTTCTCCAATCTTCTATGTTATTTCTACTACCTTTCTTTCAACTTATACGCAACCAAACTCTACAAACGAGGTACCAAAATGCACAGAAATTATCAAGGAACATGCGACGGCATATCTTACTTCCTAAATATTGCTATTGCTTCCTAAAATTTGTTTTTAAATAAAAAAATTAAAAAATATATAAAACCAAAAACCGGCAAATATTCCTGACGTTAACGGCGCACAAACTGATACATTTGTTCATTTGCAACAATATCTCGCAATCTTTAAATATTTATTATCAAAATGCAGCTGATTCCACATTCAAGTCTTCTGTTGATACGTAAGTATGAGTCATCATGTGCGTTTTACAGAGGATAGTGTAATTACTTCCAATGTTGTGTTTAAAGAGGTCCTCTGACCTCAATTTGTACATGAACATGCCAATTGAATGTGTGCATAAAACCCTGCCTTTTTTCTACCTTTTAAAATTATAAACGCGCCTATCCCTCTGTGGACCTGCATTGCAAAGAGCGGGGGAAGCCCACTTGGAGCGGGCGCAGCACGCTCGTATTGCACTGATATACTATAGACGCCCCGGCCCACATTGGTCCAGAATTAGAGCGGCAAAGTAACCTATCAAAACCAAACAAATGTGTTTATTGGTTTTTGTGGTAGTTAATGACAAATTTGGTCGGGGATCTTTAAAAATATAATATTTTCGTGCACTAAAAAGCTGGAACTGAGTTTGAGGAATAGTGAAAGCTTGCAATATGCATATAAGTCTTCCAAGTTAAGTTGATTTTTCAATAAATCCTTGTGGTGCCATTGAATGCAACTTGATGAATGTCATTAACAATATTTACGCATTTCTGAAATGGAGTTATGAGCTAGATACTAAAACTCCTTGTTTCAAACTTGGCAAAGGCTACACGCAAGTCATAGCATCAACAGGAGCAGGCTTGGAGTTTGCCTTTATTTTTCAAGTATAATTTTTGCATCGGCAAACTTCTGCACGGAATCAAACATACGCATTGAACCTTGAGCTTTGGATAATAGGCTAAACTAGTTGTTTTATCAAAGGATAGGTAAAATTGGCAAAAGTTAGGTAGACATAGGTAAAAACCTGTGGCCCTTTTTCCACCTGACTAAATTTCACTTCCGCTAATTACGTTCTCATTTTATTTTGTATAATTGATTTAAAAACGAAAAACAACGCGTTTCTCTATTATGAGTGCACTTATTTATTCCATGTTTCTAGTTTACAGAGATAAAACTACGTAAGTAGCAGTAATGATGTAGCCCCCTAAAGCGCAGCCTTATTTAGTTTCGTACCAGGAATACGAAAGCTGTCTCTGAGGCCCTCACTTAAAGACTAGCCTGTGCTAACTAGTATATTCCAAGGCACTTGTTACTATCACCCATAGAAGTAGGTTTGATTTTGCTAGTGACCTTTACCAGATTAATTGTTCGAGAAGATATTTCATTTTTGTGTGTATGCCTTGTTTTCGAGATCTCTGGACCACTGTGCAGCGTCGCGTATTCTTTATCTATCCAAGGTACTTTTTTCGTCAATTTCTCCGCCTGGAAGAGGAATTACCGCAAAAAAATTCACAAATGCATCCCCTAGCGTGAGTTTAAGGGGAAACACTTCCATGCACTTTTCTGACTGCCACGCTGGAAAATATCTATTGATTTCCAAATCTTTGACTGCGCTTGCGTTCAAGTCATACTGTGAGGTAGTCTTGTCTAAACTAGAGAATGAATGGCTCTTAATTTTGATTGTTGCGTCATTTTTGCAAAAACGCTTAATTAGGTGGTTAAGAAATGGGTATTATATATTTGAATTCAGGTCCTGCAAAAAATGTCAACAAACAGTGTTCGCAATCACGAGAATAGTTGCTAAGACTTGCGCATCATGGGAGGATATTATCTAAAAATTAACACAATTTTGAACCCCTGATCTGCCGATTTCCAATTACATACGCTACCTGCAATATCATCAAGTCAGACCTTTAATCAAATGATCTATGTTAAAATCCCAGTGAAGTAAATGATTTTTTTCACAGTTAATTGTATCCTTTAGTGCACGAGTTTAAGGTTGTAAAATCTTCTACTCTTATTCGTTTCCCATGTGTTATCACACCACTTACACTTATAATCCTAAAGGACATTCTTTACCATCAATACGTTGTTCCCTCTTTCATCTGTCCCCATTTCCCAACTCCTCCTCTTCTGGACCTTCTCAAGGTATTCCTCGGGGAGTAAAGCAATTTCTTCCAGCAACCAATCGCACGGGTCCCTGATCTAAAGTCCTTCATGTCCTTTTTGCCCCTAGATTCCAGGTTCTATCCGAATAAAATTCCTCACCTCACCTGAATACCTACAGTGGTAAATCCCTGAAGCGGCCCTATCTTGAGGAGACATCGAGGCGCTTGGCTACGATATCTCTCCCATTATTTCCTTCACAATGGACTCTTTTCTTCCAATTTTTTACTCCCTTCTGTCTACTCACCTTTACTTTCCCTTCTGAAAATAAATTGCTAACTATCAATGTTTATAATTTCTTCCGCTATTAAAGGGTAGGTGATTACCATGGAACTAGGTTTTTTTCCTTAAGAGAATTACATTCTTAATTATCATATTTTTTTATATGTATCGTATAAGTGGGACAAATTCGGGAGAGTATTTAATTATGAGTCAACATAATGGATAAATGTTATGATTGAGAGAGAATATAACCAATTATCTTATGAAGACCAGCACTATTTGATGCGAGTTTTCTTAAGTATTGATGCCTATGTCGCGTATAAAAGTTCAGATATTCACTTTTAAACACATCCAGCAAGATAATTTTGGCAGACAGAAAACCTATCATCCTTACGCCACCTTGTGGGTGTTTTGCTGTCGCATAATCTTTGTCATGGAAACGAAATGCAATATCATTGAGAATTATTAAGAACCGCAGTAACCATTTTTCACCACATTCAAGTATTTACAGTAAAATGACTCCCCATATATTATACGAGACGTGAAAATATCCCCTATGATTTTAGGAAAGGATTATAACCCTGCAGAAAATCCTGAAATCTAAATCGATGTTGAATAGGTTGGCATCATTTATGACTAACTTGTTTCTTGTTATCGTACACATAACGATGGCTATACAAAAATTTAAATTCGCAAAATATGGTTTATGGATTAGTAAGTAAACATATTCTTTGAATTTGTAAAACCTGCATTTGCATAGCATTATAAAGTCGCCTCATAGAACAGCGGAAGATTTTAGGACACAATCCATTAGCAATTATATGATCTCTAACCTATTTGTCCGGCAATTTTTTATTGTTTATTGTAGTGTTTCTATCAGTCGTGGGTATAAAGTGTGATTCTAATAAGATATTCTTCGTGTCATTCTGGAAGAAATTGGCGTTTAATTTCTTTAGAAATCTGATACTATAAGGTAATCTCCGATTATCTACCGGTTTAACAGCAGAGAGATTTAAGAAAAGAGAAATTTAAGATGTTGTTCTATCCTATGACTACCAGGTATAGCAACAGGTTTTCCATCACTTTAATTAATCGCTATACTCGCTTGATTGACCAATTGTATATTTTTTCCCTTTTTGTGGTTTTTTGATCTTTATTTTCCATTTCGGCAACTACCTTGTTTTATGAACGAGCATGGATATTTATCCACTTGATAATTTTGTGTTTATCTAATAGTTGATGTCAACTTGCATGAAGCAAAGCATGACCAGTGAGAGCTCACACCGCCTGCTGGCATACGCATGATTTATGGCCTTCAGTTTTTGATGACTATGAAGACGACAGTAGCGTATCGCATGCTCCGTGCAGGTATATACATTAACACCCCCGACAAACACCCTTGAGGTGATCCCAGGGTAGTATGTAGATGTTTCCAGCTTAAGATGTCACGATATCTTTTCGCTCTCAGTAGTTCGTGCGCATTGCACCAAATTCTTTTGTATTTTTAGTTTTTACTAAATGTAGTAGTAGAAACCTTGTTTAAAGGGTGCGTCGACATATGAGGTCATTTTGCACCACACCATATCGTATGCTAAAAAGTACGTGAAGTTATGCTTAACTTTGTGTAGGAGGCCAGTTACTTTCAAAAAATTAATTACCTGGCTAAGTTGCTCAGGGTCGTCACGGAGCAAGTCCTTTAATCCTCCAACAAGGTCCATTCTATTTCGCCATACCTGGTATAAATCACACTCTGTCAATAAATGTTTTACACTGAAAACGGAGTCACATACATTGCACTGAGGCGGTATTTTATCTTCTGTGAATAGATAAGAGTGAGCCATGGCGCAGTGTCCTATCCTCAGTCTTGTTATGACAACCTCCTCTCTCCGCGCACCCCTGACAGATGAGGCCCACCTTGAAACGTCAGATTTCACGCTATACAGTTTGTTTCTTACTAAATGTTTTGCCGTTGTATTCTATATGGTGACCGCTTAATTTGCGTATTCTTTTACATTGTTGTGGGTTGGTGTGGTGGCCAGTGTGTATGGCTTCCCATCATTTAGGTCCAGGTTCAAATCCCAGGGGTGATGGATATTTTTCAGGGGTTGCCCTGCCTGGGTGCTTTTTGGGAAGCACTCAAAGTACAGATCTCCGTCCGTCGGATGGGACGTTGAGCCGCTGTCCCCTCGGTGACTTTCGTCAAGAGCAGACTCGTGCCTACGCCTGGTTTCCTTACCTATCCTTCCCTACCCGTAAGTATCATCGGTACTCCTCTTAATGCTGAACATACTTTAGCATAATGCTGATGCTTCCTCTATGTGAGCGTTTAACCCTTTCTAACCCAGAGCTGCTTTTGGGAGAAATCAAATTTCAAGATTTCTCACTTTGAAAACTTGAAAATTTTGCACTCAATCATAATCATCGTGGCAGATAAATGTTTCTTCATTAAAGTTTAAACCACAAAATAATACGAAGTTTTGATATTTCCTAAACAGAGCTGAAAATGTATACATTTTTGATGTTGATTTGAAGCAACATTGGGCTATAATGGGTGAATGTAATGGGGAACAAAATTCCACGCCAAATCAACATGTGGAAAAAAATTGAATGTTGGAAATCTATCTTTAGTCGCATGGGCGAAAGATGAAAATAGCATTTATTCGTGAATACTCTTTGAGTCTCAACCTCCTCGACTAGGATTCCTTACTCTTTTCTCTACTTAGGTGTACGTGGCCGTAGCTGTTGGTCTCTTCGTCCAAATACCATACCAAGCTAATTTTTCCTGACCGTTTCAGAGGTGTGCCACAGATATTTCCAATGAATTTACCCTATGGATAGGTATAAATGTATTGCCACGTAGATAGTTGACCTCAGTTGACGCTTTTATTTTAAGGCGGAGGATATTTATGTGTACGATTCCCCATCATACTGGCACAACATGCAGGTTTTTTCGTTTTTCCAGAGCGGCTTTCACCACGGCTGACGGGGAAGGAAGGGGTGAGACGTCCCCATCTCTGAATCCGCGTTTCCCGTTGGTGCTCCGATGGTCCCACTGGGGAAATAAGGGATGCGCGTCACATGATCGTCGTTCAGAACGTGGGAAAAGCACATCCGAAAAGGCCTGCGGGGATTAGAAACGGGGGTGTTGTACCTCCACGGGTTTCAAAATAAAGAGAAAATCCGTCCGACTCGTCGTTCATAAAAAAAACCTTAATCGGCTAGCGCTGAGGTATCGCACGAATTTTCGATAAAAAAATGTATTCGCCCTTGTTGAGTATGGAACGCCATCAGAGTGCACGAAATATCACACGCTTGGGATTTTACAGACCGAATTAGTGGGAAAAAAAGTGCTCGAGTGCATTTTGGGTCGGAGAAAAACATATGTGACGTCATGCTTAGAGATGTGATCTTTGTTCAACCGTTAGTGTAGCATATGAAAGAAGGGCTACACCCTGTAATGATTGTTTTGACCTAGACGTATATCCGTCGACATGATGCGGTAAATTGTGATTGAATCTTTACTGGATATTTAGTTGAAATGAGCCTTGCAGATGTAGCGCATGTTTTTGTTTGACTTTGCTTACGATCATCATTAGATCAGGAACTAAGATGATCACCGTACTTAGAGGATTAATCGTAACGCAAAGAAAACACTTCTTTGTCTTATGAATTTTCCTTTCTTTGCGTTTTGATTTCATGGTGAAATAAAGTATAATTTTGTCTTCATACCTTATCGTAGGTTAGCAAACTGTAGTTTTGGGTGACAAAAAGAATCATCGTTTGTGAATGAAGTTGTATTAATTCGCAACAAGTGGAATACATGGGTTAAATGCCCATGCCCTGGTTCTAGTGGTAGGGGTTAATGTAGTTTGAAAGCAGGAAAAAGGTAAAATCTATCCAAAATCTTTTTTTTTAAACTTAGCATCGCGGGAGTAAAATCTGGAGAAAGGAGAATTGGAAATGCAAATGTTATGGGTAGTCAATGAGTTGAGGATGTGAATATAATCGGTGTTAGTAAAGTAAGTATTAAGTACTTCGTGATAAGCATATACTCCAATGTCTTATTTATGTTGCAAGTTTTGATTCTTATTTGTATTTGAGCGTTGTTAATTTACCCAACATTTATTGTTTGTAGTTATTGATCGTGGAGTAGCCATTTTGGTAGCAAGATGTATTCACGCAACTGTGATATTAAAAGGTAGATTATTTATTCGGTGAAATAAATACCTTCAGAAGAAAGATAAGCAACCCACAAAAAATATTCTGAACACGTATTCACGAAAGAGTTGAAAATTTTCAGATTTTTTTTGATCAGATATATTTTAGCTGCTTTGCGACTAGTATGTAATTATTTTGATCCCTCTAAATAGATTTTCCTTTGCGGTTATCTCTTGAAATTGTTTCCTGCTAAATGGAGGCTTTCGATCCTTTTCCCAAATAGCCTCTGCATTGACCACTGAACGCTTTCAGGCCCACCCTGCGTCGATCATGTCAGCACCCTGCAATCTCTTTATCCTTTCCACTCCTTATAATCCTTATTCGCTTATCTTCCCTCTTGGGCGGTTTCTGCCCATCACCCCCCACAGCTTGCTCCTATTTTATTCCATTTGTCATTAGGGTAGTTTCCTTCATCAAGGAAAACGAAATGCATTGATTGCTATTCGTTACATTAGTGTATTCATAATATACAAATTATTTGGATTTAAAAATCCCAGTTCAGACGAATGGCAATGGTCTTTTAAGCCTCATTTGAAAAAGGCCAGAATGGCGCCCATGCGATGCCACTCCACGAGACGTCACAGGAACCTAGTTTCTATACGAGTAGATAGGAGTTTTACATTGTCTGAGATTACCAATGCATGCATGAGGCACAGAGCTCAGGGAAACATGTCTTAATAATCACTTATTAAAACTGGCTAAGTTCGGAAAGTTTCCTTCGCTTGATAGGGTAATAATTATCCTAATTGAAGCCAAGCGCTACCTGCTAGCAGGGTACTCTGCTACCTGCTAGGGGCCTGCGACGTATCAGCGCTCTAAGCCTCGCTCCACGGTCACCTCACACGGCGACAGCTGGAACCAGAAATACGTCACACGGACTTTTCCCAGTATTCCTACTTTGCCGTCGCGTTTTCGCGCGCTTGAAAATTTTAACTTTTCAATTAATCGCCAAAAATATCTCTCGTCATTCAAAAATCTAAGAGCGTGAAATGCGTACTCCAGGAGTGATAATCTTTCGATGCAGGCAATAAAAAAATAATAGGAAACCACCCTATTAGTTTCTGCCTATATGCGAATCCAAACGAAGTATGTGACACTTGGTGGTCTAAAATTGGCGCTTTGGAAAGGTGATCGCGTCAATGTAATTGCTAAGGCGTATTTCTTTTTCGTGTGTTTTTTTGACGTCCGTGATGATTGCAAATTACAACATAAATATATGTTATTGGATGGCTTCCAGCAAGTATGCTCTCATTAATCAATTTTCACCGAAATAATTTTTAAAAAAGATTACGTCTAAATAGCATTCGTTGCACGTGGAGTTTCAGGGGCTTCCAGAAACCGTCCGGGGGCATCAACATCTTATTTACCCCTTTCCAAACCAGACGTTCACGCAATATTTCATGAGAATGAGAATTGGAGATGACATATCCTTCCCTGGCGAGATCGAAAATTTAGCATCATTAACTTCATAAGTTTTCCCGATTAGTTTCTCCGTGATAAGCAAATACCCATCGATAGATTCTGTTGCAGACGAGCAATCACTTATGCCGCATTTTATTCATTCCTTGAAGGAATTTGAACTATTTCGTCCCTTTGGCCCAGATAACTATACTTACAAGTTCAAAATCTCCATTATCTAGTCAATGTCTGGATTTTAATATAAAAAACTCTCCTATCTGATAGCTTATTCATATTGACATATTTCCTCTCTTTTACATAATTTATAATTTGTCCTATGCAGCTCAATTTGGGCAATCTCTTGCACTTCGTCCCTTCCACCAGTCCTCCTGCGATTTTTCCCCAGGCTTTCATGCCTCATGATGTGGCCACCTTCCCCTTAAGGTATTTAGAAGACTTTTCTCCCTCATTTCTTAACACTTCCTAGTTACCCACTTGGTTGATCGATTTTATCTTCATCATTCTTCGGCAGCCCCACTTAAAGAACACTTCCACTCTTTACTTCTCTGGTGCTGTCAACGACCAAGCTTCGCTTCCATAGAGAAAAATGTTCCTTGTTTAGCATCTGATGAATGTTTTCCTCTCTTTTTTAGATACTCTCTCGTTATAAATTATTTCAAGTCCGACCTCATGGGCGTACGTGGACAGAAGCTGTTTTAAGTCTTATGGGAAGCGTGACCACTGACGGGTCATGCCGCCCAGGCGGATAGGCTTGCCATGACCCACCATTGGGTCATGCCGCGCTGAACGTGTTAAATAATAATCATAGCTTATTTTTACTGATAAAATCTTAGACAGCGAGGTCGCAGTGAACTCTTGTAATGAATATTTGTAGAAAGAGATAACTTATTCGTAACACTCCACAATTATAAATAAAGGGTCTAGTAGGTTAAGATGGTGAAAAGTGCCCCCTGATATTCTGAGAAATAAAAAATGGAAGGTTAAAGCTTAAGGGTCTGGTTATAAACTATAATTACAATTAATCTAAGTGTGATAGGCATTATTTATGTTAATTTTTATTCTTCATCAATAATATTAGAAAATGATCAACAATCGTTGCTCTCAACAATCAATTCAAATATCCTCCTGGAATACATACATGCAAATTGCAGAAAGCCGTTATTCGTCTTTTTGACCCTGTTCCACCAATTTTAAAAATCTGAACCAATTAGGATTATAAATTAAGGTAGGGGTAACAACATATATTTTTTTCGGCGCGACTATTGTTTCCCAAAAATTTTTAATTTAATTTTGAAATTTTCAAACTTATATATAAGTTTAGTTTTTGGTTCAAAAATTTTAAAAATTAAATCAGGATGGTAGACCATAATAGTACATTTGTACAATTTAAAATCAAGAAAACGATTTTCCAAAATTATAAACTGGAGATATGGTTAGAAAACTAAAAATCGTGTTTTAATCTTTTTGGGGGTTATTTTCCGTTGTTGAGGCCTGAAACTTTGGGAAAACACATAATTTGGGATGTATTTTAAGAGTATATATTGTTTATTTATCAAAATATCAGGGGGCACTTTTAACCATCTTAACCTGATAGACCCTCTCCATGATTTAAAGTTTCCAGTCTTATTTTACCTTGAAATGTCGAATTCAGTACTTGAAAGTAGTAACTCCAGTAGTCCATTATAAACACCTTTTTTTGGTCACTCCTCTTTCCTCATTTTTTTGTCGGCCGAGGCGAGAATTGTCGCGTTGTCCCTTGGAGGCCATCTCCTCAGCTGTGCGTAGGTATGTAGCGTCCGGCAGCGACGCAAGCGATCGCGGCAACCGAGAGATGTAGGGATCGTACGAGTATTGCAAGTTGGAGGACGGAGACGAGTGCATTTAATTTTCTCAGGGCTAGAGTGGTGGAAAACGGGAGCGTGGAAAATTGGAGCAGGTGGCCGGGCGTAAAATGCTCATTCGCCAATGCTGCGGGTACAGGAGCTAGCGCGGAATGGATTTTTATTTCTTTGCCACCTACGTTAGAGGGTAGGACATTAACTTTATTTTGGATGAATTTTATGTTTGTAACTCGCTTTTGCTCGAGACCCCCGAGAAAGGCCTGCGAACTGTTGTGGTCACTGTGGGGGGCCTTACACTTTTTGTTTGCCATTTGTTACTTACGGATCGTTTACTTTTAAGTTGGCAGGATTAGATATAAACAATATTCCCACTTTCACGTAAAACCAGCGAATGGCACGTATGCAAAAATATGAAAATAAATATTTATAAAGAAAAACGTTTTTCTTAGGGGATAAAAAAAAGTAATATAAATTTCTACGACTCTAACAGAGTCTCTAAATTATTCAATTCAAATACAAAAAGCGTTGAGACCATGTTCCACTGTAACACCCAATTCATACGTAATATCATAACATAACGACGCGACGTAAGACGTAAAGAAATCGACTTTTCAAAAATTACTTTCTAAATTTCCTATCTTATCTTTATCAATTTTTCGTTATACTTCCTTCATCTTCTTTTCCAATTTAACTCCTCTTGCATAAACAAATATGTTGCTATGATTGTTTGTTTGTATGATTGCCGCGCCGCCATTGGATTTTGGTGGCCAGTTTTTGAACTAATTCCCATACTCAATTTTAATTGAATAGACAGATAAATAATTGGAAATTTAGTGTTGTTAAAATTTTTTCTGGAGTTTCAGACAATTTTAGAGGGAGTCTTCATCAGACTTTTTGTCGTACCACGTCTCGTTCAACCCAAACATTTGTATGAGTGAGTTATTGAGTGGTTTTTAAGGGGTTTTATAGTATATAGATGCTTATAATTGTTGAAAAATTATTTCTGTGTTTATCTTTAGCATTAAAATTAATCTTCAATGATGGAGAGACCATTGAAAATAATTAAAAAATTCTGATTTTTATGCAGTTTTTCAGTGTATTGCGTTTGCGTTTTGCTAGGGATCAGTTACTGATTCGCTAGTTTTCGATTCACTAGCCTATTCATCTTTTATCAACAATTTTTGCCTTATACTCCATATTTAAAAGATATATAGCGTTCGAGTAAGTTGATCCTATGTTTTCAGTTAGTTAAATTTTTTGTTTTCCCCTTTTTTACGTTAGTTGGCATAACCGGCAACGATAAATTATCCACCTTCGTGCAAGATACACTATCTCAGAGAAAAGTTAAGGAAACTTCTTCATCGCCGGGGATCACGGGATATTCCCATGGGATTGCTTCAATATACCTATTGAAGGCTTCATTCTGGTTTGCAACCGACACTGCTCGTTTCGGTGATAAATCACTGGCATTCAAACATTTACTCCATTGCAACTGCGACGCCTTTCCTCCCCAATAATGCTTCTATTTGCAGTGTCATGAATTCAGTATATTTTATCCCTATGAATATTTTTTTAAATAAAGGGGCCAGAAAGATTATTTACCTAATTTAGATACAGTTACCGGCTGCAAGTATTTTTGGAGAAAAACTGCTGCATGTAACAGTATTCAAAGAATGTTTTGAACTTCTTTTTTGTAACCACAAGCGAGTCAAAAATTCGTTTGCATATCGGTGCTTTTGTGGTTAGGACTACCATACAAGTATACCTAACATACCTTAGTTTGGAACTTTAATCGGCTGGCGAGGAATTTATACAAAGTGATTCTTAAAAAGCTTCGGAGGGCGGCATTTTATTCTAGAAAAGGTAACGATGGGATCGTAAACTATTCTTACCGACTTACATTCCTCCGTTCATTACCCCTAAAGCAAATCAAACCACAGGCTGCAGCGTACAAGTCCTCGCTGATGTGCATGCTCACTACGGGGCCTCCCTATACAACAATGGTCTCGAAAGAGAGACGCCGAATGACAAGCCCCTTCGTCGCCTCCGGATCGGTTCGTGATAATGACGGCCCAATGGGAACGATGCCACAACAATGAGGGCATGTGACAACTGTTTCATACACGTTTCTCTTTTGTTTTCTTCAACAAAGGAAGCATTTTCCTCCAACGAGTACGCTTGCTCGTTTTTTCTCCTCTTTCTATTTCGATTTTTAGCGTTTTTGCGTCTCAATATTGCTTTTTCCACCAGACATTATCCCTTTCTCCCATTTTCTCTCAAAAGATGATTCAAAGACACAGTGTTTTTTTTGTTTTAGTAAAAGTTTTATTTTTGGAATTTGGGCGACTTTATAAAACATTCAAAAAATATTACAAAATATTTAAATAGCCTTGTCTGGGTTTTATATAAACCTGTTGTAATCAATAATAATTCTCATAACGCAGTGGTATTTGACTCTTGAGTTTCTCAGGAATCCACCAGACCGGTTGTTGACAGAGTTGAAATTTTCCTCAGTACCTTGGTATGACGGAGTAACTACAATTAGGAATCACCTAAGGCCCTTTCTATATCGGTAAACACCGGATACCTCTCTCCTGTACCTGTAGGAAGAGTAAACTGCTGCGCCATATTGATTCAACCAACGTATTTTGACTCCAGGAAGAGTATTCATTTATTAAAGATGTAGTGCGAATTGCAGTAGGGTACCTCGATATTGTTAACAATATTAGTCAAGAAGGATTTGGTTCTTTCCCGGCGAATGCTGTTGATGAACTCCTCTCGGGAAATCAGCCGGGTGATGATGGCCATTGCTGCCAACGTTTCGATGGCCTTCTCTGCCATCGTCTTCAGGGCGAAGACGCCCTTCGCCCTGAAGACGATGGCAGAGAAGGCCATCGAAACGTTGGCAGCAATGGCCATCATCACCCGGCTGATTTACCGAGAGGAGTTCATCAACAATATTAGTCAAATAAATATTATAAGGCAAAGATGGCAATGTTGAGTTTAGTATTTTGGCGGTGTTACACAACATTAAAAAAATATTGTTAAGTATCTAAATAACCCTATCTGAGTTCATAATCATTGCAAATTCTCTATTATTGCCAATTTCTCTTCATTAAAAGGTGTTAAAACCATTATTTTTACATTATAAACTCAAAAGTTTACCGTATTCTATTATCAGTGCCATCAAAACTTCAAATAACTGCTAATATTGTAGATAGATGCCTTTAGCTTCAAAACTTTTCCTCCTGACAATGTGCTGCGAAAAATTTTAAATCATAATGCTAAGTTACTCTTTGAGCTTATGAGTCAACCCCATTAAGAGCTTATAAACCTAAAATCCAGTTCGGGATTGAAAAGTATGTTCATTGTAATCTTGATTAAAATATTACATGGAATGGAAAAATATGGAATTATAAATATCTCCAGGCAAATTTTTAGATGGCGTCGACATGAAGGGGATGGATTAAGTGTCTGAAAGTTACAATTACTTCGAACCGATCGTCGAGTGCGCACGTAAGAAGCATTAATGGCTCATCCTTGAAGAAGCTGGCCTTCGTTCGAGGCGTGTTTTCGAAAGATATCTGGCTGAAAAAGTAATAAAAAGAGGTGCTATTTCGGACTCATCCGGCTACACATTGATTATGCAGCTAGCACATGTGATCCGGCGCAAGAAGACTTAATCCGTGAGCATAATAAAAAAACAAAGGAATGCTGCACGATTCGTCAAAAACTGTCACGGGCGTACAAAAGCGGTGCGTTGATGTTAATTGAATCAGGCAGGGAGCCACTAGAGACTCGGAGGCTGTTCGATGAGCTTAAATTAACTGAACATTTGAGAGTAGATATCTTTCGGAGCAACTCAGAGAACATCATATCAGAACCCCATTGAATTTCAAAGACTGACAGAAACGATAAATCAAGAGAGATATTTTGCCGAACGGGTAGGTGTGGGAATTCTTTTTTCCCCCGAGCAATAAAGGACTTTAATAAAAGCTAGGCGGAACTTCATGTACGCATTTAATTTTTATTTTTATACGACTGGTGTCCTAGCAGCCACACACCACACGCCTACGTCTGCGGATTGTAGGGTAGTACGTAGACTTAGATAAAGATGAATATATTCATGGTGTGGGTTTGGTCCATGCAGATTATATGCAGCCGACAAAACCGGAAGTAAGTGATTTTCATAATACTTAAAATATTTAGGTTGCATAAATTTTGATAATCATGATGTTTCCATGTTCCTGGGTTTCACCGCGTGGATTTTCTTTGTGACGACAGTTTCAGTTTAATAAACATATGTGCAAAGAAGTATAAATTTAAATATATATATATATATATATATATATATAATCGAAGCACTTCAGGCTTCTTCGTCAGCTGAAGAATGAATGGTGAGGAAAGGAGAGGGTTGGAAAAGGGAAAAGAGGGGTAAGGGGAGAGGTGATATATATATATATATATTATATATATACTATATATATATAATGTATAAAAAAATTTATTTTTAATTCATACTTCTTTGCATCCGCCATGATAATACAAATGCACTGTTATGCAACCAGAAAGTCTAAGTTCATTAAGCAATATCGACTGTAGTGCCTGTTTCTAGCAGCAGATTGGGTTAGCTGTAAAAAAAATGTTGTCTATTGTGTCTCCAAGACGGTATTTGCTAAGTTATATTTTCACGAATTCCCTCCCTGCCATTCACCTGATACATGGACTCTAGTTTAGAAATCATACATCCAAATGTATGCCGTTTTAACAAAGTGTCTAAGTAATGTATCTCCTCTGTATTTCCAGGTGAGCCATGTCCTTGAGCCTTCCCAGTGGTCGAAAAATTCACCTGTTTGGGAGTTTGACAAATATGTGAGTATAATACCAAGCATCACATATGTATGTAAATCAACAGATTGTTATGAGTGTTGATATTAAGGAATGTAAGTTTCCTTTCTTATCATGCAGTTTCGAAAGGAGTTATTTTATCCCTAGGGAATTTGTCCTATGTAAATTGTTCTGCTAATCAACCGCTATGCATACATGCCGCGTTGCACCATGGGTGATGCTAACTCGATTTCCAATGAAATTGAAGTTTGGCCGTTGAAGAGAAAAAATTTTTTATGATCAACTGTCTGGCGTATATCATAAAAGATATCCTTGTTTGGTATTGAGATCAAGAAAAAGTCAGTAAAAGCATTGAACATCTCAATTGCAATCTGTGAATTCCTACTTTTACTCTCTAACTATTGAAAGCTTTAAATTTTTAAATGATGTTAGTGTCAGTGACAAATTTCAAACAATTTCTTCACTTTTGATGTTTCCGCAAGGTAAAAAGACCTTTCTATCAACAAAATATTCTTATGTATATTTGTTCTGAGTTATTTTCCGTAGGCACGTTTGTAGTAACATTTTGTCGTTAATCTTCACCTTAAACCGGATTTGTACTTTTAGTCCTGAATTCTTTTCTACTGAGTTTTCTGAGGACCTTTTCCATCGTAAATCACGTTGTTCCATCTTGCAGTTGACTTTAAGTGGCCTTATAATACTTACACAATGTCCAACGCTCTTCCTTTCTCGGCTCAAGTGATTCGAAAATCTCATATATCTTCCTTTCTGCTCTTTCCATCCGACCAGGATAATATATTTTAGGGCCTGCATATTTATTCCATCTATCGCCAAGTTTCCTCTCTCGAAATCTCCCCCTTCGTTCTCTTTTGGACCGCCAACTCCCTCGGGAACCCTTTGCCTTTCTAACTTTCCTCCTCATCACTCATTTTCCATCCCTTTTTAATTTCAACTTCTCCTTCTAATTTGACACCGATATTCGAAACTAATTCCTCAGTTTATTCTTGCCGGCTCTCTCTTTTTAAAACAAATTTTTGTAGGTCATGGGAACAGTGGTGCAGCGAGGGGGGGTTTTGGGGGTTAAAACCCCCTCCCCCCAGAGCTCAATGAAATATTTAAGTTTAATCCATTTTACTTAATTGTTTTGACATTACAAATAGAATAGCATAAGGATTAATTAAATATCCCTCAGAAAGCCGTAACACTCGCAATTTTGAACCATTTATCTTAAAATTACGCAATTTATTAATCTCGCACCTACCGCTTATCCTGGTGGGTATTCCATACCCCCACACACACAGGTGTTAGTTGCAACTAAACCCCCCCCAGCCTTAATTCCTGGCTGCACCCCTGCATGGGAAGATAGCTCCGTTTTGATCCATTACTTTGATTCAAGTTTGGTCCTTCTTGGCTGCAAATCATTTTTAGTCATTGTTGTATTCAATGTCATGAAAAAATACCTAATATCTTATATAGTGTGTAGAGGCATTTTAGAATCAACTTTCAGTTATGGGCCTAACACATTATTGTCTTTCCTGCTGAATTTCGCTCTGGGTTGTTACATGGATGTTTGCGTCAAGAAAAGTGCGATCACCCAAAGCATCTTTGGAAGCTGAGCACCGAACAAACTGATGAAAGTTGCTCCGAGCGTGATCGCATGGTATTTCACTTTATTTCACAGCACGAATCCTCAGCAAGGCAGATGTAACTCTGCCATGTTAAAAAAAATCCTATTTTGAGTGAAGAGTTTTATTTTACCTTTTTCGTACTTTTCTTTCCTTCAGCTTCTTTAATTTGAATTTTATCTATATCTTTATTATTTTTATTTTCCTATTTTCATTCCAACATTAACTGGATTTAGAAAATACGACATCGTCTTTCAAAATGCCGAAGTGTCAACCTAGAGCGGCGTTTTGAATTGAAACTTCGAGTTTTTATTTTGTTTCGAGTGAAAACGTCTCCTCTAGGGAATTTTGGATTCATAAATTACCTGGAGTGGTAAAATCTGGAAAGGTGGCAGTTTTTCGGGCAAAATTTATGTTTTTTACCCTCTTTCTCCAATGCCTATAATACTCATCACTTGCCATGCCACTCTTTTTCGCAATATCGGAATCACTTGGCCTTTTATCCACCTCATTCTCCACTTTCTCAATTCCAACCCATATCTTAATCCTTTTTATACTGCTTTTAATTCCATTTAACAGCAAACCTTTTCAGGCCCTCCTTCTTTTGGGTTGGTATTCTCTAACCACCACAGTATATTTTTTTTCATTCACCAATCAGTTATACAGGTTTTTCTTAGTGTCCTTTTATATTTTCCTACCATCATATCCTTTTTTCTCATTCAATTTCATTTTAGTGCATTTTCATCTTCCATTCCTTGGCTTCCCTCGTCCGAGGATCTTTTCAAGTTATTGTTGTGCCCTTAACTTCCATAGATTACTATTCACCTTTGTGTCCTCTTTTCCCATTCTATGCTCCCTTGAATCACCTTCCTTCCCGTTCCTTTCCTTATATTTCATTGCAGAATCTTCCAATTCTCTCTTTCTTCAGCTTTCCTCGTTCCATATTGTTAAGCCATTTTTTTACGCATTATTTCTACCGTTCATATCTTAATAATTTTATTCTTCACTTCCGACTACATGTCTTCCACCATTCATTTCTCTTTTTAACTTCTCCTTGTTTTCAATTCTCTCCCCTAAAATTCTTCCAATCCTTGTCCTAGCTCTCTCTTCAGGGTTGACTATATACCCTCGCCTTTCTTAGCTGCTGCTTTATTTTAATTGCACGCTTTTTCTCAACTTGCTTCGTCTCCTTGTCTGTTTTATCTTGTAATTGATTTAAACCATTGTCGGTTCGGCTTAATTTTTTTTAATTTGCTTGCTTCTAATAAAAATTCATCATTTAATAATTATAAATTTATTTTGTTGTTCCATTGTGCTGAAATTAATTGACTATATTTCAACTTGGAAATATCAGTTTTATTTCTCAATATGTGACGCTAATTATGCATATTAAGCAGATTTTTCTTCGTTAGCCTCGTTATTATCGATGATATGATTCACCACTAAAAAGTAAAAAATTAACATAAGATAAAAGCATAATAAAATGATGGATTTAAAAATAAAAAATAAGCTTTTCATCGCTCGGTGATTAATAAGTGGTTGCTGATTAGGTTTAGATATAAATATTTCGTGCCAATACTTATTCACCTATTAAGCTCTTTTACGCTCATTTTTTATAAACCTGACCAGCATCTACGCTTAACTCTGTTTTCGGAAAAGCGCTTTTTTAATTTTTTTATTATTTTTAAAATTTGCCCTTATGGAAACTCGATTCGCGGTTTAGATTCTTCAAAGGGATTGGAGGATTAGGGCGTGGCTCATTACTAAGTCTGAGGTAAGAAGGGAAGAAGAGGCCGTTGAAAAGGCGAGGGCAAGTAATTGAATGGTGTGGAGAGGAATGCCGAAATTACATCGAAGTAAGAGGCGGCCGCAGAAATCTGAGGAAATCCTCGCAGTGTGAGATTTTGAATCGACGGGTGACGGTGAAGCGGAAAGGGTCCAGCGGATTCGTTGAGTGCGAGATTTACAGTGATTGGGGATCGGTTCTGGGGTTGGTCGTGGTTTGAAGCTGAGAAATGTAAGTTATTAAAGGAAAATAGGATACGATCTCCTCAAGTCTTATCCCCTTACCAGGAGTGCACTTGTCTGCAACTTAAAGAATTTAAGGAAAAATAAAGAAATTTTGAAAAAAACAATAAAAAATATTAAATCCTATTCAGTTTGTACAGACTGATCTCATTCATGTCCTCCAGTTAAAGGAATAAGGAGCAGCATTTCTTGGTATGGTATTTGGAGGAAGCGACCGACAGCTCAGGTCATTTGCACCATGAGGGAAGGGAATGGAAGGAAAGTTGTAGAAGGAAGGTTGGAGAGGAATCCGGCGTCGACGTCAGCCTGCTCTTAACGTAAGGTGCCAATGGGACCACGGCTTAACGTCCCATACGAGGGTTGCGCTTGAAATGTCCTCCATAGAATATTCAAGTAGGGATCGGGCACTCTCTGAAAATTCTCTGCCGCCACCAGGATTTGAACCCGAGCCCATAGGCTGGTTAGCCGCACCACCCCGATCCCTACGTGCAGTTCTTTCTCTCAAATTTTACATGAATCAATTTTGCGTTCCTTGAAGAGCTTATGCTGGCTCGATATGAAACGAACATTCAGTTTACCGCACAATGTTCACAGTATTGAATCTGGGAGTGCGATGGAGTCCATTCGTAAATATGTATGATTCAGATATGCCACAAATACATCTGTTTCTTTGGTAAATGCTCAGTATCATATTTTATTCATGTAAACTTTAAAATTATGATACCCACTGCAGAACTCCGTTCCTTGACTTTAGATTTTTTATCCTGTTTGTTGATCGTGTTTACGTTTCTGTATTGTGTTTACGGATTGAAGGGCATGTTTAATTCTCTTTATTTGAGATGTTTGGACGTTCCGTTTGACCTTCTCGTATTATTTTTCTTGTGATGCGTTCACAAACCAAGTGTTAGTCGTTTCAAATTTTGCTCGATTTCCAATGGAACAGAAATCATAGCTAACCAAAAAAGCCCGTTATTTTGAGGGAATATACAATGTGCCTTTACTTTTTCCTGTGGTTCTTTTAAATTTTCCATCCCGATCAAATTTCCACTACCGCAGGATCGTGTGATCTTTTGTTACGTGCAAAAAATGTTGTGTACTTCTAACAATATAAAATTTCAGAGTTGAGATGGAAGTGCGGAGGCGATTGGGTGAGATATTATCTATCTGGAAAGAGTCAGTTCGTCTAAAATCATATCAGGCTCGATTTTGTGGAAGTTCGATGCAACCATGATAAAATAACACAAATGGTAACTTTCACACTTTGAAAATGACACGATGTGTTGAAGACGTGGTCGGTTGTTGACTTTTGTATTAAAAGTGAGGAAATTACAATTTATGTTATTTTATTACGGATATATCATGTCACTTTTTCTGCACTAAAGGTCCAATTTTAATGGTTTCGTCAAACAAAATAGAAGCTGGAAAAGGTGTTCCACAGGACTCCGTACTTAGACCACTACTATTTTTTTTTTTATGTAAATGATCCACATAAATGTTCTGTAACGAGAGAATATTTGGAATTACCAAAGATAATACCATGATAAAAGAAGTAATTTAGTTAGTAATACATTTATCAGTAATTTGAAATATATTCGAGTGATAATAAATATGGAGGACAATATTGTAGCCGTTCAACCAGTTCGTGCTAATTGGTAAATATTGCACTCGAGCGCGCTACCAGTTTCAAATGGCGTACACGTCTCATCATCGATCCCTTTGTAGTGTACAGCGCGCGCAGAACAGACTGAGTGGACATTCCGTGAAGACAAGGAAGAGATTCGGTCCATTAATCACATTCGCGCGTGACAGGCGCAGCTCTCGCGCTCCTGCGATATTAGCTTGTGATACCTGGGAGCCATTGAAGTGCTAAGGTCTTTGAGTTGCCTCCCATGGGTTAGTTACGGACATCCACGCTAAAAATTCCAGCCCAGTATGTTCTTCCACGCTAACACTGCTGCTAGTTCGGAAGTGGTAAGTGCGAAAGATAGAGCAGGGCTAATATTGTGCTGCCTAAAAGTTTTGTACCTGAATTCTGAAATCAGGGGAAATTTCTCCAGTAATCCACCTTGGTGAAGTAGTGGGGGTGGAAGAAGGGGAAGGGGAGAGGGGGGGAAGGGATTAGGGGGATAGGGTTTGCTTTGGCTGTTAATGGGCAATGTTTAGCCCGGGCGTTTCAAACGCATTTTCGACCCAGATGTGGACCATCTCCCTAGTTCTCACCTCGACAACTACTACAACCTTATTGCTGATTGGAAAGGAGCTTCTCATCTTAAACGCATCCGCATTCCCATATAGAAACAAACAATTTTCCACCTACATCGCATCTCATATTAGCAAAGGAGGCGTTCGCAGAGGCGATGAGAGGTTCGCTTCGTAAGAATTTAAAGGAAAGGTTAGTGAAGAGTCTGATCTGGAGTGTAGCGTTTTACGGTGCAGAAACGTGGACACTTAGGAAGGAGGACGAGAAAATACTGGAGGCATTCGAGATGTGGGTATGGCGAACAATGTAGAAGGTGAAATAGACGAAGAAGAGGAGGAGGAACGATGAAGTGCTGGACATGGTGGGAGAGGAGAGGCATCTTTTAGATGAGATGCGGAGGAGACAGAAGGCATGGATGGAGTTAGTGCTTAGCGGGGAGGGGATGTTGAAAACAGTGTTAGAGGGTAGAATGTTAGGTAAACAAGGGGAAGGAAGGAAAATAATAGGTTTTTTAGGATGAAAGCGAGTAGGCCTTATTGTGAATTGACGAGGGAAGTGGTTGATGGGGAGGGAGGATCCTGGAATTCTTCATAAGCACTCCATGGAAACCTATCTTCATCGGTGGAATACTTTAATAATAATAGTCGTATCTAATGCGTCCTTATTGTAGTGAGCGATAGGTTGACTCAATCCTCAAATTAAACATTCGCCGCCGCGAATTACGCTTTTCCATCTATCCCTCTCTCTTTTCTGATTTATGGTGGTTGATCTCCGAGTTGACTCGTTTTACTCATGCAATCTTTATGCTAGTATTGGCCACAAAACGTCTTTTTTAGCCTCGTTGATATCAATCATTTCTTTTTTTGATGTTTCCGAGTGATAAATGCATTTATATTAACAATATATCATTATGCCAAACATATTGCTATTGAATTATTTCCTGTACGCATTTATTTTGTAGCATTTTTTCGTTTTTCTTTCCTTTAAGCCAGAATCAGTGCTTTTAACCCCGAATTCTCTTCCACCTAATTTTCTGAGGAATTTTCTCTCGTAAATCACGTTTTTCTCTTTTGCAGTCGAGTCGAAGTGGCCTCGTAATACTTACATTATATCCGATGCTCTTCCTTTCTTGGCTCGTGTGATTTGAAAGCCTTATATATCTTTTCTGCTCTTCCCATCCAACCAAGCTAATGTATTTAATGGCGTGTATATTTCATGAATCGCCCATGCCAAAACCTTCCCCATCGTTTTCTTTTAGTTTGTGAACTCCCTTGGCGGCCCCTGGTTTTCTCATTACCAATCCTTCTAGTGATACCAATTTTTTCATCTACTTTTTACCGATTTATTTTTCTAGTTTGGCACTTATATTAATCGAGAAAAGTAAAAATAATGTAAATTCGGATATTCTCGCCTTACTCAACTGGTTTTGATAGATTTTTTAAAACAAAGGATTTCAATTTCAATGAAAATTAGGAAATAAGTGAATATTTTAGTGCCGCGCATTGATCTTAGATAGATACTGTGCTTAATGGACGCTCTTCTTTCACGGAGAGTTTTATGATGTGTTTACGTCTCCATGATTTATTCATTGGATGTGAAAGTGAAGACCAGTCGAGTTAGAAGTTCGGTCATGGCATGAAAGATCATGAAATTGTAATTATGATGGATTCTCTTGAGTACCTGCACATTCCATGTATTCCTGCATATATATCCGTCGAATTGTTGATGTGGAATGTTAGATGAGTCACACTGAATGTATTAGTGAATAAACTAATAAATCTGATAGGTTCCTGCAATTACTCTGCTTGTAGCCTGGTAAATTATTCAGGCAGATAAAACTTTAAATGGACCTACCATTAGCCGTAATAAGTCCCAATTTTTACGACAAGTAGTGAAATTTTAATGCGGCAATTAGAGTAAATTTCAATTTGGAAATGCGACTCACAGGGGAGAACGATGAGAAATATTTGCTGCTGATGTACGTTGCAGCTCGCAAGCGATTAGTCTGTGGATAATTGTATTTCGTATTTCTGGATACATTGGAGCAAGAAACAAATGAATGTCTAAATCCGGTTTATACATTTATTAAGTAATTCAAACACCATTGATATAAATTAAGGGAGAAAGGGCTAGCGGAAATATCGACGCTTATATCAAATTGGCATCACTATCTCAGCCACAGAATCAACTCTTTTCATGCATGAGGAAAACCCCTTCCCTCATTCTATAAGTGTTTTATTTTTTTGCTTCTAACCTTATGTAGGCTTGTGGCTATGATGAGGAATAATGTTTTCCCCGGTACGAATTAAAACGACGAAAAAAAAAGTTTTTTTTCATAGAATATTTTTTGCTGAATTTCCATTCCTTTTCTACGCTTCCATATCATTCCTACGTGAAAAGGCATGTGGTAATTCTGATAGAGACGTATACCTAGGTACAAAATTGGACCAGATACAATGTTTTGTTATTTAGTTGTTTCTATTGAAGGCTGATTATAGCTGATATTGCAAATTACGCTGTGTGGGACTCAAAAATATGCATAAGTTATGTACGGTATGACTGCGTATTAATTTTTCCGGGGACCTTTAGAGCACAATTGGACTTCCAGGAATTTTTCTGCGAGGTCTAATTTTGCGTTTTAACGGTAGAATTTTTTTCCTGACTCTTCTGGAATCAGTGGCTCCCCATACCCAGGTACACATTACGATTTTCACCTTTCTCTCTGGGGTATCTTCTATTTGCTTTCTTTCCACTTTTTCAATTACACCTTTTTTTTGCATTTATTGGGCACTTTTCCGTTTTTTCTGTTCACTAATAGAGCTGTGTATTTAGCCGTCCGATGTTGGTACGTCGCGCTTACATGCTCATACTGCATTTTTTTATATAACCCGCAGTACGTTTGGCTTGGATACGACTCTTATGTAACCATACATGAATTGATTAGATCAAGCAATCAAAGTTTTGCTGTCCATTTTCATATCAGCGCTATTAGCATTGAGAAAAGAGAAAGTATAACTTATTTGTAAGTTCAATTTGGTATTCTTTTATTTTGTGCGGACCAAAGTTTTATCTCTCACTTTTCAACCTTTTCATGTTCTATTTTCAGTCTTTGTACTATTTTTTTTAATAATAGGTAATATCGTTGTCCACACCCTTCCCCCCTGAGGATACTTACTTTTGTTTCAAAGGTCATCAACCATAAAAAAATATGGTTGACTGGCATTGAATTGAACTAAGTAGAAGTCCCAACGGGAGGGAATTATGTAAGGTTTCGCTTAAAATGGCCTCCGATCTTCCTTGCTATATTTCCATCATTTTTTATTCTTTTATGCCTAAGGATAAATTTTAATGTGATGAGCAACAGTAGAAGACTTTTTTGAATATATATATAAGGTAAGGTATATAATACGATATAAATTAAGGTCGAGGTCGTTAGTATACGGCCGTTATGCGTCTGAAAGGAAAAATCAGTGACCCTGCTGAGGTATATACAGATTAATGGCATCAAAATACACCTAATAAAGCTATTCAAGCCCTGTTTTGAAGCAAACTAAAAAAAACTCTACCGAAATGCATTTAGAGGCTGATTTTCACGGCAATGTGTTAATATTTTCTTCCTTGTAAAATGGAACTGAATGCATATGACTCCCATTATCGGCTCAAATTAAGAGAATTTACTTAACCCATTTCCGCCCAGAAAACTTTGTTTTTGCGATTTTGAATATATTCTATTGTTTTAATCCTATACATTATTTATTAATATTTAACAATTAACAACTTTATATGGCCACCTTAAGAACGCCTACAAAGTATTTTGGTGATATACTTTACCGTTTTCCAGAAAACACCCGTATCCATATGGCTACGCTGGGCGGCTATGGGGTCAAAATTCCGCGGGTACCTGCGTTCTTGGTGCTTATGTTCGAGAAAAACAATGTATACTATTCAAATATAGGTTTGGATTTAAAGGTAATAACAATCTAGATAGCCTTTAAAAAGTTTAAATTTATCATGTAAACCATAACTCAAAATTTTATAAAAATTACAAAAAACTTGACTTGAAAATTATAAATAACATGAGCTGTCAAAACATTTTTAATGTTGAGCATTACTTGGTTGCCAACTATTTTTACTTTACTATAGGTTGGCAACTTAAATTTCAGTGTTTATCTAGAAGCTAAATCCTAAAATATCCAACTATTCGATTGCAGTTTTGTGTCGTACTTGCATGATAATATCCTCTTTAACTGTCGATAACGTCGTGATGCATCGGTCTGAATCGGGCACTCTAAGCGATGTAAATTTTATTCCGGTGAAAGGAAGAATGATGACTGAGACGGTTAAGATGTTGAGAGGTAAGCTGGGAGAGAGGGGGGGATACGACTAACGAGCTGGGTCGTAAAAAGAGACAGGAGATGCGAAGAAAGATTTGAATTTAAAGATTGAAAGGGAAAGGCAGGCACGAAGCAGATATGAGGGAATGCGGTTTTTTTGACGCACATCCATTGAAGCACGGGGACTGCATTGAAGAGGCCCAATAGGGTAGTTTCCTTCATCAAAGAAAACGAAACGTATTGATTGCGATTCCTTACCCACAATTAGTGTATTCATAATATGCAAATTCTTTGGTTTTAGAAATACCAGTTCAGACGAATGGCAAGGGTCAATTTTTACCGCATTTGAAAAAGGCCAGATTGGCGCCCATGCGATGCCGCTCCACGTGACGTCACAGGGAACTAATTTCTATACGAATAGATAGGAGTTTTACATCGCGAACGAAGACGGAACCGCGGATGTACGTCGCCATTGACTTTTTTTCCAACATTTTGCAGTATAATGTTTGTCATTGCGAGGAATAGAATTGAAGAGTTGTGAATTTGATAAATCACTTCATCTTGTGTATAACTTTCGATTTACACCCCTAATTATACCTTATTTACCCGTGAAACTCGGATCAATTTGTCCGTCAGCGACGCGAGTGGCGACTTTTGTAAGCACATTTAAATGCGCGATTGGTGACAGCACTTTTAGGGGCCGACCTGAGGATCCTCTTTTGTAATATTCGTGAGTTTGAGTTTCGTGAGGTTTTGCCATGTGCGGTATATGAATCGCTAACTGCAGAAAGGAATCATATCCAATTAGGACGATGGCGAGTTTTTTTTATTCAAGGTGTAAGTAGGTGCAAGGCTAAACGTTTCCTGCTATAAGGAAGCATGTTTTGCTAATTACACCGAGTATATTTTTCCGCAACATGGCCTAATGGCAGGCGCGCACTAGCGCGACCACGATCTCTGTCGCACACCTTCCGACCAGAGCACGACCACACCCACGATAGCAAAACACATTCACCATCCACTTGCTCAGTCGGTATGGTCGGGTCGGAGTGAAGTCGAAGTCAGTGCGCGACGCCCCATTACAATATGTGTAATTTCTGGCCGCAACGACCGCTGAGTCGGGGACGACCAAATTAAAAAATTTTGGTCGGACGACTCGGGTCCGACCAACGAGTCGCACTTCGCCAAGTGCGCGTCGCTCCATTTGTTGCAATGTTAAAACTGGTCGTGTGCCACAGGTCGTGGTCGTGGTCGCGCTAGTGCGCGCCTGCCCTAAAGCCTTGCGCCTAGCAACAACTTAAAGAAGAAAAAAGATAACTCATCCAACTTGGAGATGATGCCTTTGTGCAGTTAGCGATTCATTAACGAATGGCTCTGTCAACTGGCAGTGGAACAGGTGGTAAATAGAACAATGCATATTGCGTGAGGCTTCTCATTTATCTTGGCGTATATAACTATCAAAAACCTGCTAGTATTAACTTCACTTTAAATGCAAGATGCGGAGTTAAAAAAATAATAAATGGCAGCAACAAATTATTTTAATTGTTTTTTATGGATATATTTCTTTTTATATGAACTTTTGTTTACATTTCAATATGAACTCTTGATTTTTAAGTAATTTATAAAACGAACTTATTTGTCGACGCTTAGGAAATTTATTTTTCATCTTCAAGGCTTATTATAAAAAATGATTTGAGACACAATAAGTAAAAAATTATATTATAGATATAGAATATAAGTTATCAAAACTATAACTTAAATAACTAGTTTTGAAATGCAAAAATTGATGATTTAAGCAAAATCTATTGAAATCTTGCTAATCCAAATTGATGTAAGTGTAAAAAATACAAACATATTGTTGAAACGTAGCAACCAAAACAATGAAACAACTACATGAAAGGCATGCCACATCAATTTTCTTAATTTATTTCTTTATTTTACACCATTTCGTTCAAATGTTTTATTGCATATTTTCTAATAAGGCTGGGACAACCAGAAAATTCCCCATTTTTTGAACATAGCATCCAGCATAACCACTTTATCCGGTTCGATGACGCCAAGATCTTTTAGAACTTTTTTTATTGATTTTTAGAACATACCCCTGGCAATTACCTGCCTGGATCGTTTTCGTTCACTGCTTAACGAGGGCGAAAAATTACTCTGTTTCTTCAGGTGGATGTGATAAACTCCAAGGCTTTGACTAGTTTGAAAGTGAGAACCCAAATGCGGTAAATTGATAGAATTCTCAATATTTCACCGAAAAAATCTAATGCCTAATGTATTGCTTTCTATATATCTTTGGTAGATACCCTTAGGATGATTTGTAATAATATAATACCTTTGGATGATTAATAACAACTTCCTATAAAAGAACTCTAATGTTTACTTAGGACCTGACTTAAATAGTTTTCGTATAGAATGGCGGCAGCGATGGCGTCAGTGAGCTATAAAGTTTTATTTGAAGCAGAAGTGATGAATGAAGAGGTGGTCGATTGTTCACAGGTCAAAATAAAAATTTAATCGTGAGCACTTGACACAGACGGATTCAATTGATCAATGAAAGTGGAAAATTTATTGCGGATGGAGTTTGATTTCACTGTCGTCATCCATCATGCCGGCGCTTATTTTTCGAAAATGGTCCAATTTTTTTTTAATTCGTGGTCTCAAAATGTGCGAAATGATTAGAAAAAAACTATTAAAAGTTTAAGGCTCGTGCAACGTCGGATATCCGTGCTTGAGACGCCTAAAGGTGCCTATAGGGTCTAGATGCAGTTATTTTGAATTCTTAGATTTTTTTGACCCTGATAAAACGTTTTATGTAGCAAACATGATATTTTAGAGTTCTTTGGGTATAATTATCAATCGTTTCTCGATTATTTTTCATGGCGAAATGTTGCCTCGAAGGTGCCCACCGCATCCCTGCCGCCAGCCGCTCCACGCATTTTTTGATTCGCGCGACACTTGTCAGTCCCGTGTATATTCCCTCCTTCCCCTTACATGCAGACAGAGTGGATCTAGAGTGAGTAATAATGACGAGCCGGGAAAAAATATGATCCTTTTGTCAATTCAGTTGCATAAAAGGTATACTTAAGCGAAAAGAAGGAGGAAAACTGGGATTTTTACTAACAATAAGTGAATACGTTGACACAATTGTATGAGATCTCGTTACTTTCCATGCCAGTATCAAAGTTAACTTTTTGTCAATGGAGACGCTTTTTCAGTAGTTCTGTACTGCTAATAATAAAGGTTTGGTTGGACTCTTTTAAACTTTTATTTTAACTAAAAAATTTCACTGCTCGCTCGATATGACCATTGACCGTTAATTAAGTTTCTGTCTCTAACAGCATTGCCTCACTTGAGTGTAGAATTGATGTGAATAAGGCCGCATAAGGTCCCAAAGTGGCTGGGAATATCCCCAGGATCATGACACCTAAAGCGTATGAAAATGAGAACATCTCCTTTAACATTTTGCTTGATGATGACAGCCCGCCATATCCTTTAAGCATCGCTTTCCTTTTCACCAAGGCTATCCGGCTAAAGCGACAAGCTCTCGTTTGTATTTTTTTAAATAGTTTTAAACGCTAATTGTGAGCGAACGACATCGTTTATCAAAATTTTCTCTCTCTGCTTTCCATTAAGGCAGTCTTGCGGTCACGGATGAAATTATTAAGGCCAAGTTTTTGTTGTTCCTTTTTCTGCCGTAGTTTAAACTACCGAAAAGTGTTCCGGTGATGAAATGTCTGGGACAGCTGTAATCCCGAGTGATAACACGTTTATTGGCTGGCACGTTTGAAGGGCGGCATCAGCCCAAAAAGGGCCTACACACTCATTATCCTATAATCGCGACGAAGGGGTGTTAGAAATTGCCGTTCCGGAAAGTCCAATGACTCGCTACAACCTGCCAATCTCATACACAGTTGTAACATTAAGAGCGCATTTTTTTCGTTGTTGAAAAGAAAAACTTAAGTACATAAACTTGACGAGTGAACAATGATACATTTGCATGGAGTGTAGAAAATAAATAAATTTCAGTTTCATGAATTGTTTTATAAAACGGAATTTGATCATTATTATTGTTACAATTATTATCATTATAATTATAATTATAATTATTAGCACCATTAGTATTGTTACTATTATTTTAAATACCTCTTCATACATTTTATAAATTCAAACCGTATATTTTTCTTTAAAGTTTCTTTTTTTCCGTTCTTTGCAGAATTTGCAAATGTTGAATCCAAAATATTTTCGTATAATATCTTATTTTTATATGTTTATCTTAATAACTTCCCCTATCTTAATAACCTCCCTGATGATCTGCTTGTAAAAATATATGACGAAGTCATCATTACCTTCACTAGAACTAAAATGAAGAGCAGGTGACTGAATTGTATATCATTGACTCAACGATTGCCTCAAACCCTGAGTGTGGAAAACCATTAATATTCAACATGGACTCTGAACTAGATAAATTCTATGATGGAAATTTTCTGATAGTTTTGGTCTTGCATGCACCAAAGTCAAATGAGGAAAATAATTTGCAATCGTTAACATTCCTAAAACGTTTTGCCGTTTTTTTTCATTCCTTCCTATTTTGAGACTTTTTCCAGTCAGTAGTTCGTTTCCTTCCCCTTATGAAGAGTGAATGGAGACGTTGCATCCTCTCCACCTTTCGCGAATGGCTTCCATTTCCTTTGCAGAGGGCAAAAATGAGCTGCGAACTCTCGCGGATTCCTTGAGGCTCCGCTGATCACCAATGGTCTCGTTAACCACCATTGTGGTGCGCTTCCGCCGCTGATTCGATGAACAAACGGATGCAAATGCGACCTTTCCAAAAGCCTCCATTTCTTTCAATGCATCTCTGCCCTCCACCCTTCCGTTCTCTTCCATTTTTTTCCGTTTTCCTCCAGACCCTTTTCCGATCCTTTCAACTGGCATACGTTTCAATGAATAAAAACGAACAAACTTTCTATTAATCCACCATTTATTTACGCGGTACGACTAGTTTCGACATAGCGGCGTCATCCTCAGGTACAAAGGTTACAAGCAATCAATCTTAACGATATCCTTTTTGAAAACCTTTCCCCCCTCCAAATAGCCTCCCTGAACCTCACGGAAAAACCAACAACCCATAATCCTTTCCCTCCCTCCACTCCTGCGGACACCTCCGTCATTACCTTAGTCACCAACAACCTTTCGTTACTTTGTATTAATCCCGCCCCTCTCCAACTCTCACCACCCGCCCAATCACCTACTTCAGATTTCCCAGCCACCCCTTCCACCCCCACAGATACCACACGATATATAAGGATGTTTGATTGCTTGTAACCTTTGTACCTGAGGATGACGCCGCTGCGTCGAAACTAGTCGTACCGCGTAAATAAATTGGTGGATTAATACAAAGTTTGTTCGTATTTATTCATTGAAATGAACTTCCACAAAGTTGAGCCTGTGACTATAGAGCATGGCATACGTTTCTCTGCAGGAAGACGATTAGCATCGACGGATTACTTTAGAAATATCTTCGCGGCAGCTAAGTGCCTAGGAGTAACGGCCACGTTGTTTAAATTGTAATAATTTATTTTTCATGCATTCAAAACGTGATGGATGCTGAAAAAAGTTGGATTTGTGGGGATCAGTGGTGTAACTATGGGGGGGACGAGGGGATGTATCCCCCACAAATCCTCAGTGAAATCAATAAATTATTTGAAAATATTTTCTGGATTTTCTGGATTAAAAACTTCATCTGCTTTAAGTTAAATTTTAAGTGCCAAAATGATATAAAATGCATTTTTAGGCATGTTTATTTTCAACATGTATCCTAAACTCCGCGTTTCCAGGGGGGGTAGCCCCCACAACCCTCCTTGATCCCCCAAAGTCCCCTCATCCCCCTAAAGCATATTCCTCGTTGCGCCACTGGCGGTGATGGGCAGGTCGCGCATGTAGAATTTCTAGAGAGATGTATATTAGTAATGCAGATTTTCTTGAGAGTGATACGCTTTGGGTGATTTACGTAGTAGGATAGGTTGTTAGGCGAAATTCATGTTTCGAGTTGAATGTTAACGTAACTTAACCTGCTGCCTACACCTGCAAAGTAACAATATTTATATATAAGCATAAATGTAATCTGTACTATTGATTCTAAAGGAACTGTTTCGGGGTTTATTTTATGAAATTCATCCATGATGTAAAAAAATTACCAACTTTGCGAATTTCACTGGGTAAGAAAATTTATTGCACGAAATACTCGAGGTTTGTCCTTTCTCCATATGGTTCCTATTCCAGTTTTACCATTCAAAAATCTTTCTTGTCATTCCTATAAACTGTCTGCAAATAATACACATTCTACGGACAAACGCAACAGTCCTTTGTTGAGAACTTATCTTTATAATAACATGTACGGTAAAAGGTACCTGAAGCATTTTGTACCTCATACCTTTAATTGTATGCCAAAGGCTTTATTTAATCTCAAATCTTTGGCCGACATTAAAAGAAAAGGGAAAGATTGGTTAATAAGTGATATTGTAAACTTGTAATTTATTTATTTTAATTTGAATCGTACAAAATATATAAAATTATCATAGTTTTGTTTAAAAGCCCCTTAAGTTGAAGTTGAAACTTGTAATATTAATTCTATGCTCTCAATGTGCCACATGTTGTATTGAATAACTGGAACCTTCTGACAAGCCATATGGCTTAGAAGGACCAAGTTTATATATGCAAATAAAGGCAATTATTATTATTAATAAAAATAAATAAAAGAGCGCATTGCAATAGAATCAGTAAGGAAGGATACCGATCGCTGCGAAGCATTTTTGGATGATGTAAGCAGTGAAATGTGTCTGGAATTAAAATAGGATGCTAAGTAAGATCATACTTCTTCTCGCTGCATTAGGTAGCATTTCAACTGTCACCATGGTGACATCTCAGTTACGACACCCATAATGCATTACAAAAAGAAGGGAAGATAATAGGGCATGGACATTTACAACCTACCTATTTAACCCACCACTCGCATTGACAGACTGATAGGTTATCAATGGTCATGCTTTGGCTTTTATCGTGCCAATATACAGTTGTAAGTGTACAGTTTGATTTTTTCTCGGGGTTTGGGGTAATGTTTCAATAGTAAAACTTTAATTTTAAATTTCCAACTAACATCTAAAGCAATACATTTAACAAAGCGTGGTCTATAGGTCATTCAAGCTTGAAGTCATCTTTTCACGCCTACTTTTCACCAAAGCCATTTGTTTCTCGACTTAAACTGAAGGGAACGCATTACGCCAAATCGGCCTGTAGTAATTTTTATTTTCACAATGAAATCGCTTACTTTAAATTATGCCATTTTCTTAAATAATCAGGGTGCGTAATATGAATCTTCCTTGAAATTTATTGTAAAAGAACTCAGTGGCGGCGCGTGCATAAACGCATGTTAGCAAGTGCACACCCAAACATGAATGAATAATAAAAGAAAACTATTCCTTTACCACGAGAAAGATAATAAATTCAGTCTACATATGGATAAAATATGAAGCTCCAAACGCTACTGCTATCTCCTTGGCGAATTCACCGCTCTGCAAGTGTGCGATCCCGTGGCATCGCGCCGGCCGCGTATTCGGTCTAAAGGCCGTATCACACTAGCGACTGCGGCCGGCGCTGCGGCTGCGACCGCGGCTGCGACTGGCCCGTCGACCAATCAGAGCGAGGCAGTCGACGCTGCGACTGCGACTCCGAAGAATAGCCGACCGGCTATTCTTCAGAGTCGCAGTCGCAGTCGCAGCCAATCAGAGAGCTCCATTTCAATCTCGCGCGCTGGCGGCAGACGTGTTTGTTTGTTTTGGTTACCGTAGCGAGGGAAGTTCAAGAAGGTTATAAGATAACGCTGAGATAATTTCGGATTTTTAAAGTGAAGATGGAAGCCCAGTATATTGGATATTGCACCCGAGTCTGGAGTCTAGAAATGTAGAAGCTACAGAACACTATTGTTCACTTGGTAAATAACTAGATCAGCCCTATTTGTAGTGAGCATATAGTCCATAGCTAGATTCTTAATCGAGCTAATTTAATTCCCAATGGAAGATATTTGTCGGTTAAGTATGCTATGGTTCACATTATCAAACCTAATGGGAAATAGGAAACAGTGCGCGTTCAAACCCAGATAATGGCCGATTATTTCATAAATATCAAGAGTTTTGCGTCGGTAGGTTCATGTAGATATATTTCCACTTTTGTATATGACATTTTATTAATGTTACTTGTTCAATTAAATGTTTTGGTTTGCTTTCGTATTTTTATGATAATTTTTTGTAACCTAAAATTTCTGTATTTGTGGGATGGAATTCACTACCGATGAATCAAGTACATTTTTTATTAATGAAGTCGTTTCTTTTAGTCTGTATTGTATTTTATGTTGCCACGTATTGGTAATCCATTTATTGTTGCTTCTTATTTTTTGGCCAACTTCGGTGAAAACTCCTCTCATCTCATCCAGAGCGCATGCTATTCTTTTAGCCCTTCTTCGGCTACCTAACTTTCTTCATTCTATTACCTGACGTCAGCATCTCTTCCTCAATCGTTGTCTCCTCCGGCGACACCCTCTGCCTTATTCTGATCCCTTCCTAAAGTTTATTTCTTCTCTCTTAGTTTGAAAATATTTCCCAGGTTCATTCCCTTGAAATTATTATGAAGTTCGTAAATTAGAGTCAATGATGACCAAGCGAAAACTTTTTTTTGATCACCTTCTAACTTATATTGAAAATGTACGCTCCTTTCCAAGGGTGACCTGTTTCCCGTGGGGCCGATTCCTTCACGATTTTTGATGTTCAATTTCTCACCTCTACTGGTTAAATCATCCAGATAAGCGATTCGTTAACATTGAATTACACGTTCTTCTTGGCCCAATTAAAATGTTTAAATAGTTACCAGTTGCCGCGCGGTAAATCCAACTACCCTTAGTTTACGTTCAAACGGTAACTGCCATTATCTTGTTTTGTACATTTTTCCGTAATTTACCTTTCTTTTGTATGTCTTACCACTGAGATGATTTCATCTTATATCTTCCAAATAATTGTCCCTTCCAACCAGTCCCTTCTTTCCTACCCCGTTGAATTTACTTCATTGATCTTGGGAAAATTTCTAGCGAGGTTGATCTCCCGACCCAGACATAAGAATAAGTTCAACAGATGCAGGTGTTATATGGTGTAAGTTCGACGTATTTAAATAATATATTATAATGCTTACGACGCGCCATCATCTGACGTCTTGTCTTGTACCAGATGTTGGCTCCTTGAGCCGAAACGCGTCGTACGCATTTAAATATTGTGGAAAAGTGCAACCATCTTTTATTTAAACAGACATTAGAAGAGAAGCTGTGAGTTTTCTTCCATTCCTACGAAATTTTATTTTCCACGTCAGATCGCGGAGTCGCCTTCCAAAATTCAAAATCAAATATTGAATGCTATTTCTTCGAAGACATCCATTTTTTGAAGAGGTTCGCCAGATCTTGGACGTCCAATACCAAATCTAAGACGGTTGAATCAATCAGATTTTATTTCAACGGTTAGCATGTTTTTTGATTGCCTATGTTTTCTCGATGAAAAACCTGAAAATATTAACACTCAGAATTACATTTTACATAGACCACAGTTTCATTATGCGAGATATTTTACCATGTGGAGTATCAAGCGTGGAGCTTCACATGTCTACGATATTCCTGTTGGATTCGGTGCCTACTTAAATTTTAAAGTCCGACGCTTCAACAGATGAATGCGCATTCGGAATGAGAGCCAAAGAGATGAGGCCGTCGCGTGTTCAGTTATGCCACTGGCAGCGCTCCAAATATCGCTTGACATTTACATTCATGAAGTCCCCGACTGTGTAATGATGAGAGGCTAATGTGGGGTGAATCTGACGGTGGCAATTTTTCAAATTTTGGGCCGGGGCTAATGAGCCTCCTTAATATCTCCGTGCTTATTGAAGCATGAATGCTACTTCAAATGACCTAACTGTGCTTTAAGGGCATAAAATTAATCCTGCTGCACTTGACGCCAATTTGTGGTTGTTATCAAGGGTGTACCCAGGATCACAACTAGGGGGGGGGGAGGGGGGGGGCAAGCCATGATCTGGGGGGGTCAGCCAAGTTGTGCCATTAGTTTATGATATTATTTCCTTGAAAAAATAGTTTTATTTTAGTTACATATCTTGTACTAATACGTATCATTTTTCGTGGGTTTAAAGAAAATTTGTTGAATGCTTTCTTTTCAATTCAGTACTGATTTTTCTCAAAGACTTTTGCGATTTTTGCTTCTAGGGGGGTCAACTGCCCCCCCCCCCCTGCCCCTCGCTGGGTACGCCCATGGTTGGTATACTACTGTGAAGTACCTTCCTGTACAAGGTTCTGTGTTATAGAATGTAAAATTAAGCCTTCATAAATTACAGTGAAGTCTCGCTCATCCTAACACGTTTAATCCAAACATTAGCTTATGTTGGGGAACTATTTTTTTGTGTATCAATGCGCTCACTCCGGCCGGCCAAGTGAAGCCAGTCAGCATGGACGTGTTGGACAGTTCCAAATTCTTTCAAGAACCTTTAGTTTGCTATGTGCTCTTCTTACAAGAGTAGTTTCATTAAAAGAATCCATCGACACCAACCAGCACTTTACTTTAATACCGTCCACTATCATTCAACATCCAAACAGCTTACATATCCGCACAATTCCGAGACGAATTTTCTTAGGAAAAAAAAATTTTGTCATTTGCAGTACGCTTTGATATTTAGGCCTTAAAAGCGCTACAATGATTTCTTGATGTACAAAGTTTAACATATAGTGCAAAATATATGCTATTAGCAACGTAAAATATTCAATCCTGTATTTAAAGAAAATTACAGTGATGGGGAGTGACGACAGACGAACGTGCCACGCGCGCCTATGAATAGTCGGGGAGAATGTGGTGATCGAAGAAAGGTTTTGAAGCGAGCACTATCTCATAAAGTAACAAGGCCCTATGCACTGCGTTGGCTTTTGATTCTTTTTATCGTTCACATTGGTTTTTCTGATATTCTTGGGCGAATCCGATCGTTCAAGTGATCCGCACAGAACTCGGATCTTTCAATTATAAGGATCAGCGGTAGGTACGTCATGGTACTATGTATTTAACCGGACTTTTGTCATAAAAAATCATACCGGGGTGCGAAATTTTAGATAATGAATATTGCTTACTGATCAAATACATGCTGTCGCAGAAAACAGCTTGCTTATTGATCAGGCTTCTCATGCGAATACATTTATTTTCTAAAGTTCTGTTTTTAAATACGAATATTTTCAATTTTTAAGAGGTCTTCATTGACTCAAGGTTCAAGATTCATTGGCTCCTTAATTGATCATTAAAGTTATTATCCTATAAGATTCATTCTTAAATAATAATATCGTGCTTCTTTTTGTCTCTAATATTTAACCTTCTCATGGTCGGTAGTGACTTTTTAACTCGAAAACTAAAAATATTTTGATAATCTTATGACTAAATGTTAATGCTCGTTTATATTGCAATTATTGATGGACGAGTACGCTTTTATAATTTGTTTGGATATTGTGACTGTTTGCTACTGACTCTACTATTTTACCTGCCAAATACCCCAGAGGTGGTCTCCAGTGTATTATGTAGACGTACAGTTAGCTGTAGATTTGAATTTTAAATTTTAAAACTTGTGTTCATAGCTTTAATTATGTTGATGATCATAGTTTAGTTCCATGTCAACCGAGTAAATCAGTTTGGTCTTGATTGCCCCGAAATATTCCCGTCTTAGACTCTGCAATTTTTTTCTACATTAAAAAGGATATTTTAATTACTCGTCAAAAAAACATTAATTCACTCATTATTTGGTATCACAAGTTCAAATTACATTGAATAATTACAATGCTAATTTTTTCTGTGAATGCGTTCATTTCATTGCCTTCAATCCGACGAAAATGCAACTATGATATTCGAAAATAGTTCCTTTACTCAGATCCGTCGACTGGTGTCCATTTGGAACTTTTTAAAATACTTAGTTCATTCTTTGAGAGAAATAGGAATTTCTCACTGGAATGCATTCGCTATAGAACAGATGGATTGGGCACTTGAGCTGAAAAATTTTGGGAACTTCGCGATGACTGGTTTGGTCTGTTATGGGAGACAAAGTTTTCTGGACGGTAAAAAGCGAAGAAAGAAGGAATGAAAAGCTTTTGCGTCCAAATTTTGTATAGTCCAAACTTGAAAAGCCACTTGGCTTGCGCTCAAACTCCTCCGTGTGTTGGCAGTTTTAATCTTTTTCACTCGTTCCCGCTCGCTTCTTTGGCTTGCATTTGTTCTTTCCTTCAGTATTTATCTGTCGAGTGCTCCGGCTTACGCACTTTCGGAGGGACATGCGAGGTTTTAATGTGCTCATCTATTTTTTAAGCATTTATATACAAAAATGGAAAAGTCCCGCTTGAATATATCTCACATAATCACTCTGCTTCATATATCAAAACTTACCGTTTTTCCTATTTTGTTTTTGAAGGTTAATAAGGATGCATACTTGAAGATCTTGTTTCCCTTGGAGATCTTCAAAAACTACTCCTAATGCAATCAATTCAATAATGTTGCACATATATGCACATGTTCTATTTTGTTACAGTGCTTTAAATACTTGTGCTAGAGTGCTAGAGTGAAGTCTGCGTCGAGCTTGTTAGTCTTAAGAACTAGTGCAAGTAGTAATTTTACTTTCCACACGCACTTAAAACGTACAGCTTATGATGGCGTAAAAAGTTGTCGACTTTTTCACAGCGGTGAATATTTTGCCTTCCTTGTATGTCTATAGATGTATTGATTATTGTATAGTACCTAAATCCCACAGTGAAATAGTAATTAATGCTGTCTTATCCTTAAAAATTTCACTCTTTAATAGTTTTGGCGTTTTATAACTAACTCAAATCGTTATTTATTTTATTAGATAGTGATTACAACACTATTTCCATAAGATGACAGCTGGGATTAAATATTTAATTCCTGGTGTTAGTGCGTTTTTGCTGGAGGCTGATGGGTTACATTTTGATAGTGACTTTCCATTGCTGGTCACTGCAACAACAAATGGCCAAATATTCTTCGGAAAAGAAAAATTTCAATTTTTAAGATTCACTCGGCAGTTTTATTGACCGAGAGCCTAGTTAAAGCGCTTGGTGATACCTCCAGGTGGCAATGAATTTACACATAAACTTTGTGGACGAAGATCATGAGTTAAAACTCATATTTCATCCTCATGCCGTAAGGACATTCTTTGATCACTAACGAATTTAGTCATTAAAACTGATGGCAATTTTAAGGCCAAAAAACATATTCACTGGAAGGCGGGTTTAATTATCGTAACTTGTTGAGGAAATGGGACGAGTACAGACCAGAAGCATTCGAAATGTGGGTGTGGAAGAGAATGGAAAAGGTGAAGTGGACGGTTAGGGAGGGGCTTCACGAAGTGCTAGACATGGTGGGCGAAGAGATAAAAGCTTCTAGATGAGAAATGGAGGCGGAAAATGGTAGGAGAGAGTACTGCGTGGGAAGGGGATTCTGGAAACCCTGCTGTAAGGGAAGAATGCGTGGTAAGCGATGTAGGCGGCAGGAAGAGAATAGTATTTATGGTTCGAGCGAAAGGGCAGAGGCCTTGTGATTTGAAGAGGGAAGTCCGATGAGTGGAGACCGTTGGAGTGGTTCCAAAATGCTCCATGCAAACCTATATTATCCAGCAGTAATAAGCGCGATACATGGAGATTAATGAAATCTATTGTGAAGCCTGCATCCACTGGAGCAGCCTCTGCACCTTTCAATCAAGATACCTATTGAAAAGAAAAATATATACTCCACATCTGCACTGTATTCCAAAAGCCATCTCAATTGACATTTTAGCATACTAGATGTTAGCAAAAAAAAAGGAGAAACACTAAAAGAGTGTAGGAAAATGAAATACACGTCGTGAGTCCCACCTAGCATAAATTAAAGTGCGTGAAGTCTCATCCACGGGTTCAAGTCGTTGAAGCATTGTTTATACACAAAGGAAAAACCGATGGAAATCCCTAGAACAATTCAGGCAATTGAGTATCCGGGAAATTTTAATTTCATATTTATTTGAGTCATTTTTTGCCTTGAGAAAAAATGAATGTTTAAACATATCCATTTGGCAAAATACCCAGGAAGGAACAAGTTTTATAAATGCATAATAAACTCTAAACTAAACATAGTAAATGACCATCTACGTAAATGTTTCATGAATTTCAGCATGGCAACGACCAGATACCTACCTCGTAAATCATTGATAGGTTTTCTTCATGCAAATAATAGTTCATGGGCATGCGGAAGAAATGCAACTCTGCCTCATGCATATTAGTATTCTCTTTTAAATTTCGTTTTTACCAATCAAAATTAAGTCAAAATGTCAAAATCTACGGATGTCGGGAGAAGTGTTGCCTCATTCAATAACACAGGCCAACAAAAAAATTTTGTTTGAAAACTGTTTTTTATTTTAATAGCTGATCTTTATAGATTTTGATGTGCCGAATCCTAACCTGGGCTTAGTTTTTTTGTATCACCCATAGTTTCCAAGCAATATGTATTTAATATTTAGACTAATACCCCTATACGGAATATAGGGAAATCAATGAAACACTGTGTTACATCATAAAATTGTTTGTATTTACTGTTCACTACATCTTGATAAAATTGTTTGTATTTACTACAGCGTGATAATACAGGGTTCACTTGTCAACTAGAATTGATCTACATTTTCTTTCCCTTTTTTCCTTGAAGCTTCTTGTGTAGCTTTTTCTGCGATGAATTGCTTGCTGAACTTCTCGGTGAAGTACCAACAGTAATCCCCCATTATCTTCTTCGTTCATTAGGCCTACTTTTTCAATTTTATTATAACTATAAAAAAGCTGTTAAATTCTAAAAATATTGCTTGCATTCATAAATTTAGCTATAAAATTTGAATAATTGGTGGGTGATACAACTTTAAAACCGAAATATTTGGATTCAGCAACATTAAACCATAACAGATAAATTATGTATTTTCAGTAAAAAAGTTTTTTCATCGTTGGCCTTTGTAATTTAACAAGATATTTGTAAATAAATTAATATATACTCTCCTTTATACTATAATTGCTTTGCTGAAATGGTAAAGAATATTTTAACCTAAAAAGTTTTATTATCGAGTGATTAAGGATTAATGATAGAGTAAAACTGATCGCTCAAACTACTCTAGTATTGACGAGTTACCTGAGAGTTAGCCTACATTCAATGATAATTCATATCACTTGAAAATAGGTGCTCAGAAGTAGAAAATAGTCTGCATGATGGAACTTTCTCATCGGATATCAAGCGGAACGCGTCAACAATGGATGCAGAGAACATTGCAGAGTAGTACAGCGTTTAAAAAAAAAAACCTTGCAGTAACTCATGTACTTTCCTCAGGCCCAAGAGCACTTTTCTCTGTCTTCCCAAAATATCCCTTCTATCTACTAGAATTGATATTTCATCCTCACATCCGCCAGAAATCACCCCGTCTCGAAGGAGCAACGACCTGACCGAAAAATAAGTGAAAAACGCTTTGCGTCCCAAGGAGTAATTTGAAGGGAAATCCTGGCCTCGCTTACCTCAGTCATGAAAAGAGCAATGTTCTCTACAAAAGGTGGATGGATGAAGGGAAGAAATGCAGCCCGCATTATATACTGATATACGTATATGCACTGCCATCGATATGAGAATATTTTAAAAATTCCAAGACGAGAAAATTCTTCCGATTTAAATTTGAAAGCTGTTTATTCGCTATCACTTATGCGAAATGACATATTAAAAACTGCACAATAAAATAATAGCCAAATAATAATGGCGATCACTGATATTCCGAAGGAGTGTCGATTTCACAAATTTCAGTTTTCGATCGTCCTCATAATATTATTGCAAGGGACAAGCTGTGATTACATTGATCCGTAAAAGACGCTGAAATTAAAAATGAGCTCAATATATTGCATAACTCATAGTAAGTATTCACTTATTACTTGAATTGGAGCTCATTTTTTGATAGCGGTGGTGCGGTAGGAGGCAAAATGACATGGGTTCCCCACTCTGCTTTGCTATATTCCCATCGGATAACACTTCAAGGCATCACGAAGCAGGTCTCTATCGCATTGCAGCGAGGAACTAAGTCTAACTGATTTTGCTCGGTTATTGAATAGTGTAACGTTTCCACTGAGATACATTGCTCATCTTGGCTTAATTTGTATGGATGCAAAATAATTCAAAAGATAATAATAAACGTAAGACAGAATGATATGTGCATGAACAATTAATTATATACATATTATAGAAAATTCACCAATGATTTGTAATGTAGACCAAAGTGATCTACATTATAAATAAAATCATTTTTAAGGCTCTGATCTACCTTATATGCTGATAGCTGAATACTGATATTGAGCATATTAGCACGTGGGCTGAGACTAATGGTCTGAAACTAAATGAAAATAAATCAAAAGCCATTATATTTAGCAGTAGAAACCTTTCCCTCAAGATAAATCTTAACCACATCCCAGAAATCATGGTTAAACATCGACCTCTCCCCTATGAAGAGCAAGTAAACAATCTGGGGGTAATTATGGACCGCAATTTAAATTGGAATGCGCATTGCATAAATGTTAAGAGTAGAAGCCATAAAACGCTTTATTACTTATACAAGACAAAGCGCCTGTTGCCCACAAACATACGAAAATCCATCGTAAATGCTCTCATTTTTCCCCATTTTGATTACTGTTGTGGTGTGCTAAGTAATATTAATGAAGAAACAAATAATAAATTGCGGGTAACGATGAATGCTTCACTGAGATTCATATATGATCTAAAGCGTTGAGATCATATTACAGATGCTTACAGAAAACTAAAATGGCTTAAAGTCAAGGAAAGACGCCTCTATTTGTCTATGGTTTCTGCCTTTAAAACTTTTAAATCCAGCTGTCCTCAGTACCTATTCAACTCTTTCACTTTTAAAAAAAACATAATAAGTCGCTTAACGCGCTCCCAGCATATTGATCTACAGATTCCCCAGCACAAAACCGAAATATATCATAAATCTTACGTAGCTACAGTATCAAGGCATTGGAATGCACTCCCGGAAGATATTAAATCAAGTCAATCTTTAACTAGTTTCAAAATTAAATTATTCAAACACTTAATTCTAAAAACTGAAGAATCTTCCTAAGCACATTGTATCCTAAATTTAGTTTTAATTTAGCTCATTGTTATTAATAATATGTACGATATGTCAATTCCTCCTGTGTATGAGTGTAAATCTATATATTTCCTGTAATTAGTAATCAGACTTAGGATGTCCCAATTGTATGCTACTATGTACCACGGTACAGTCAATTGTTCTTTTATACTTTGTGAACTTACTCTATGTTTTTCAAAAAAATCATTTTGCCCCATATCAACACTGCTTCATGTTTCATGCCTTGTTATGTATCGAGTGGAAGTTATTGTTGCTATGGGGAAGATACTATTTTTTTTCTATTCTATATAATATTTCTGCTGTACCTAAGTCTTTGTTATTTTTTTATTTATTACTGTCTTCTTATATAAAAAAAAAGCTAAATTTTTATTTCTGTAAAGTCTTTAGGACCTTGAAGGTCTACGATAATAAACGTTTATTATTATTATTATTATATCTCCTGAATTCATGGAAATATTTAATTAGCCAGATTGATTTGTATATCGTATGAGATTTATTGGCCAATTAATGGATGAGAATTGCTATTTGGAAAAGTAATTCTAAGATGTAATAGTGACCATTGATGTGTTCTAGTTTTTTGTTCCGCACCTGTTATGATTTGTGCATGGGTACATATTCACCTCAAAATAAATACCCCTTGACTGTTTTGCGAAAAATTAAGTCTTGCGTTTTATTTGAATTTAAATCGCTTTGTATTTAGACCAAAAAAACTTGTCTTGAATCATGTAATCTATTTAATTCTTAATTGTCGTAGAGTAATGATGCATGGTTTTTAATAAGGCAAAAATTTTTGTAAGCCATTAAGTGCATAAAAATTTGGTTAACTTTCATATCCTACCTTTATTATTATAGTTAAATGTTTAAATCAAAGATAATGAACTTTTCCCAACTACTCAATCTCAAAATTGGCCCAAGCTTTAATTTTATGATCTAGATATGTTTAATTGACTATTTCATATACAAAATGCTAGTAGTAACCCATATATGAATTGAAAAATTATTTGGTTCCAAAAGCACTTGTAGGTTCAGTTAGGGTTGAATGACCCACCCATATTAATTTCCCAGTAGTGAACAAATGTGTGGTCATTCCAGAATATGAGGTAGCAGAAAGGGTTTACTTCATAAGATTGTCTTGGCCCTGTTGTTCCCTTTGCATTCATACAACCTACTCAGCGAGATGTTCTTTCTCACCTTTGTGTCACGGCGCGCCGTGACTCCCACCAAACCTTTTACCTAGGGAGTGGCAACTGCTTCGCAGGCTGCCTTTGTTTGGGCGGCTGTTGTTGTGGAAGGTTTCGTGTGGTCAGTGTTGGGTGGAGATGAGGATGGATGTCTTGCAGTTCGGCGCCGCGTTAAGCACAAAAGGAGATGACGATAACCTTGCGAGCGATGACGATGGAATGAAAAGCGACGTGCGCATGCGCTGGTGGGAGAAAGGAATCTTCTCTATTTTGGCCCATTGAAATCTCCGGTGAAAGGAAACAAGCGGACTGGCTGCCTCTGGCGGAGGGATTGTAATTTACAGGAATTGTAATTGCGAGGGTGAGAGTTAGGGAACTTCCGTATACATTTTTTCACGCTGCGCCAATACGTATCCTGAAGCTAGATGCAAAGATGAGGAACCGGAGGCATTACTATAATTAGAATGGTAAAATACAAGTGCTTTTCATAGGAAAAAAATAATGGAAACTTTAATGGAAAAAATATGCTTGTTTGTTCCTTGAATGCATAACCTATTAGTTACTAAGCAAAATTATTTGTGAAAATATGCTTTGGCTGTGTAGTGTTTAGGATTTCACCACCAACTTTTTCGTATACTTACACACCCTCGTAAGGGTTTGGAATGAAAAATTACTAAATAATTAAAGTAATGACTTAATTTATTAGTAAAAGCGTTGGAAACGATTTGCAATTAAAAATTTCCAAGCCCAAAAATCCAAGACGCTGATTAAATATTGTTAAAATTCATGTGAAATATTTTGTTTCTGACTTATGCGCAATGTGGAAATCTTCCTTCATAGTTCGTGCCGCAATTATTTCCGTTGGCCTAAATGCTTTGTGAATGAAATTTTGGCCTATGATAGCAAAAATATTTTTGCTCGCGCAGATGTTTTATCCTTACGCAATTATAGCATCGGTTTGTGGCTTTTTGCTCCTTTCGATTCCCAATTTCCCTGCCTACCTATCCTTCCGCAGTTTTTCAGCTAATTCTCTTTCATCCATTTCTTTCTGCACTCCATTTATCCAACTTTTCCTTCACCTGCTTCTCCTTCATCTTCCTTCTGGGATCCTTCGCAACATTGTTTCGGGAGTCTTTCATTTCCCATTCTTCGCACGTTCCCGAATCACTTCGATTGTTTTGCTTTTATTTTATCAACCATTTTATGACAAATAATCATTATTTCCCTAATATTTAATTTCCTTATTCATTCCATTCTTTTGATTTGCCGGTTGCTTCGTGCAATAAGTCCATTTCCGCGCTATATATTAGGTTTTCTTTATTTTTCCATTAGTGGCCATACTTCGCAGTCGTATGTTACTGCTCTTTTCACTATCTAGCCATTTGATCGATGTATTTTTCTTCCTCATAGGAAAACCCACTAAAATCGCTGGCACATTAATTCCGTATGCTTGGTTTCGCTAATAGTAGGACCCACCCGTCTCTGTGACGGTGCGGGATTCCTCGTCCCTTCCCTGCCTTCCCTATCCCCTCCCAGGAGGCGTCGTCGGGCTCCTATCGCGGCGGCGCCTCCTTCCTTGTTCCTTCCCGTCCTTCCCCTTCTGGGTGCAGAGGAGAAAAGCTCGCGCTTACAGTCCCTGCCCCCAGGAGAGTAACCTTGCGAGCCCACCCTGGAGTCTCGCTTCCACTGCTCTTTTCACTATCGTATTGCATATTCTCTTCATACTTTCATGCAATGCTGGCTGGTCCTGTGATAAGCTATTAAAAAGTGCTCTTGGCAGTTTTCCTTAATCGCATATTTTCAAACGGCTGCAGCCAACGCATCGTTCTCTGTAATTCATTTTACAAATAATTAAAATTAAGTACGGGAGTATTTGAAATTTGAGACCAAGGAAGGATGTCAAATTGCCCCACACGGGCAATGGCTTTTCTATCATGTCTCGCATGAGGTTGGTGTTGTTGGGCTCCAGGAGGACATGTGCCATCCCTTGGTCAGACCCATTGCTTCGGGTGTCGTGGCTGCTTGAGATCGGTCCCTTGCCTAGCAACCCCTATTCTCAACTGTCGGATGTCACAGGTGATCCTTAGATGTTGCGGTGGTTGTGTCTCGCTGTTGTTACAGAGGGCGTGAGAGGGTCGGGTATGTCAAACGTTTGAAACCGGTGGCGCAAGGAAGGGAGGGAGGGCAAGGGTCACTACGCAGCGGGAGTGGAAGCCTTGCGGTCAGCTCGGTGCGATATCTACAATACACAGTTATTGGAATCTAAGAGTCAATGCGGAACTGAGTCAGAAATTAGAACTTATTTCATCGTATTTTATGCGTAATTGATTCAAGTTATATATTATTTTTAACGAATGAGGGTTTTATAAATGAATTTTTCTCTTGCCGATTGACTATTTAACGAAGAAAGTTTTGTGTTTTCAATAGCTTATTAAGCATATATTTAATATCAAAATATTTTACACTTTACATCAAAATCTTCTGCAACAAGTAATCTACTATTCTACTGCACAATACTCCATGAGAGAAATTGGCTCCATTTCAAGCCTTTGTTCATCAATTTGTGATTTCCGGAAAGGTTTCCATTCGCTTTGTATAGCTGATGAAATATCTCATTTCCTACTATCCTTCATTGCATTTATTCATTGGTACATATATCTTAATGAGGACTTCAGCATGATATCTTTAATCTAATCATTTGGTTGTCATCGCCAAGTGCGGCTACACTGTTCTGCAAAAAAAAGTTAAAAACATGGCAGCTCTTTATACCACCTCCTAAATCCTCTCCTATACCACCCTTCTCCTCTTATATTTGTTGTTATATTAATCCTTTACAAAATGGGGGGTAAGCAGTGTATTCACCCCTTAAAACTTTTCTATTAGATACCATATCATATGCAATAAAAAGCGAAGAAAAATGGTTATTTCAATGTTTTTTAAATTTTTTTAAATTCATTTTTTTTATTTCAATTTTCAACCCCCTTAATCTTCTCAATCCCAGTCAAATTTGTCTCTATCTTGACCCTGATAGCATTAAAACGTCAGTTTTTTCAATCAGAAGCAGAAAAAATTAGTAAAAGTCCCTTGAAAAGTGATAAGTTTAGATAAGGGGTTGTTTTCCCCAATTTAGGGGTTGCTCGTAAAAATAGGGGGGTGAAAGAAAAAAACGGAGGTCATTTTCGGCTTCAGCAACCTAAAATTAGCCAGAAACACCCTAAATTGTAGCCAGGCATTTTTTGAACTTTTTTTTGCAGAACAGTGTTACCCACGTTGAGTTTGCTGGGGAGATCACTAGCCAAGAGTGTCCTCTGAGACTTGACATTATTCAATATCGTTACATTTTATAATGTCTGCCAATAATCAATGATGACATAAACTGTAAGTACTAAGCAAAAGAAATATCTTCTTTATTATTTCTACTGTATAGATACCTTTTTCTCAACTTATACGCAACCAAACTCTACAAATGAGGTACCAAAATGCACAGAATTTATCAGAGAACATGCGACGGCATATCTTACTTCCTAAATATTGCTATTGTTTCCTAAAATTGTTTTTTAAATAATTTATAATAAAACCGTAAAATATTCCTGACGTTAACGGCGCACAGACTGATACATTTGTTCGTTTGCAACAATACCTCGCATTCTTTAAATAACTTTTATCAAAATGCGGCTGATTCCACATTCAAGTCTCCTGTTGATACGTAAGTATGAGTCATCATTTGCGTTTAACAGAGGATAGTGTAATTACTTCCAATAATATGTTTAAAGAGGTCCTCTGACCTCAATTTGTAAATGAACATTCCAATTAAATTTGGACATAAGACCCTGCCTTTTTTTCTACGTTTTAAAATTAGAAACGCGCCTATCCCTCTGTGATTCTGCATTGAAAAGAGCGGGGGAAGCCCGCTAGGAGCGGGCGCATCACGCTTGTTAACTATAATAGTGAAATATATGGTTTTTCGATGCGTGCTATTTGACAGCATAATATCCGTCTAGGCAATCCGCATGCCATCATCTGAATAAATATTTCTGACCTCGTTCCTGCCCACGCATGAATGATTTGCGTCTGAGGGTACTATATTTAAAGAGACTGATCCCCGCCGCAAAATTAGCGTCAGTGCATAAAAATCTGCACACCACTATGAAAAGGCTAGCGGATAGGAGAGCGGAATGGGTAGCTACGTCAAACCATTCTTAAAATTTTTGACTTATAGTGATGATACATGCAATGTCCGGCTCGTTTTCTTTTCTCTATGGTCCGACTTTCGAAAGCCTTAAAGCTATTGTGGTTAGCATGTCGAACATTCGAACGAATACAAAAAGAAATGGTTGATTTATTACGGACGGAATGTTATTAGGAAGCAAAGTGGAAGGAATTCCCACGCATTTTTGCGGCGTCCGCCCGAAGATACTTGCACGCCAATGCCACCGTTTCTGCTTCCTTTTTCGTATTTTTTCATTCATTTGTTTTCTTTTTTCTATCACATCTCCCGCTGGAATCTCGGACCGTTCAAACCGATCGCTCGTCAACTTGTCACTCCATTCGTTCCTGCGCCAAACCTCTGGGCTTTTTCTCGCTGTTTTTATTCCAAACACGACCTACGCTTCCTCTTCGCTACGTTGCGGGTTCACCTCCTCTGGGTTCGATCGTTGAACAGCAAATTCTTTAAGCGGTACCCCATTCGGAAGCGTAAGCGGAATCCAGAATTCTTGAAGTCTTAACTGTGCATGTACTAGAGTTGTGTGCTTCATGAATGAATCGTTGAAATTGGCCTATTCGTTGCGATGAACTAACAATAGTAATAATTTATTCACTTATTTTGTTTTTACATCTGAATACATAAATAACAAAGAGAAGGAGCTTTAGGTAGTCTCCAGGGTCATGGGGCCAGAATTGAGCCACCATCAAATAACAAAATGTATACCAATAAAAAAATAATAATGCAGTATTCACGAGTGTTTTAAATAAATAACATCAAAATAAATTTCCAATTATTTCTTGCGAGAAAAGCCAGTCTTTGGCAAGTCTTAACATTAAATTTGAAGATTAATTTTTAAAAATTCTAGCGGGTAGTAAATGAAATAACTTTGGCCCCATGTAAAGAAAACAGCGTTTATGTAATGTTAACCTAGGTCTGCTACTATAAATGACTCACTCCTTAAATTATAATTATATTTATCACATCCACTCGGCATATTTCCACTTCTGGCAAGAAACAGTTTAAGTACTTTGAATAAATACAAATGCCTTAGTGGCAACAAATTTAGGGCAACAAATATTTAAATTGAATTGATTGAAAGGTGATTCTCAGGTGAATTCTCTCAAAATGAACAAAATCGCTGATGCTGTATCTTGAATGCAAATCCATTTGGGTTAGTGGAGGTTGGTTAGTGAACCGAGAGATTCAGCTTTGAGCCGAATCCGAGGAAAATACCGTCTTTGAAAGGTGGGCTTAGTGTTGGCAAAAACAAGTTTGCAGTCGAAATAATCAATTTCTATCGCCGCGAATTGATTTCGAATTAATTTAGGAAAGTGTTACACTAATAGTAATAAAAATAATGTATATAATATAATTTTATTCCACTCATATTCAATACATTACTTCGAGAAAAATAAAAAAACCCTGTAGTAATTGTGAGACATATAGGTACCCCTTTGTGGAAAGGTTTTGGGGCTACCATCATACACTATTTAGAGCATGACAGGTGCTAAATTACATAAAAAATGCATTTATTTTGTTTAATTGAGTGATTTTTTTTCTTTGACAATTGCATTCGATTGTGAATTTGCAGTAATTTACACATGGATAACTTTTCTTAACACACACACTTTCTCTCATAAAGCATAAGAATTACATACAATATACCTTTATTTGAAAACGTTTATAACACCTTTCTTAGCAGAAACTCTACTTCCTCATATTGCATAAGCCATTTTTTAACTGCGGATATAAATGTATACTAATTTCCTTGATATTTTATCTATGACAAAAATCAGAAACACTTGGATCCTCTCCGTATGTGTCAAGAATTTGTGGATTTGGTTCAATCAAAAAAAAATTGCTTATTTTTATGATTTTTTCATGATGAGTGATTTAAAGAATGGAATTATTGCCATGAATGAAAGGTCATGGACCGAATTCTCAAAATGAACCATAAGTCCCACCTCTAGCAAGTATGCATTAGTGAACTCTATAAACGAGTTCGGATAATTAGGCTTCAGGTTCACCTTTCCGTAATAGGAATTCGAGTAAGTTTAACGCAAAGTGAATTCGAATAAAAAAACTTACTTCGCTGTTAAATGTAAGGAAGAAATACACAGTTGTGCACGCTTTATTTGAGCTGATAATGATCTTGATCTTTTTCTCTTTTTTGAATTAATGATTTTATCACGTTACAGTGGTTTTCTCCAAATTTAACATTTTGTCCGAAATCGGCCGTAAAAATAATTTTTAGGGAATTTTAAATGCATAAAGTACACGTCCAGCCCCTATTTTTAGGGAAACACTTATTATCTCCATTTCAAGCTGGATCAGTTATCCATTGATTCCGTTCTGTGTTAAAATTATGACTCAACCCTGAAAGAAAAGATAATGAAGATACTCTTTTGTATGTTCCACATGAGTTTTAATTACCGACCCAGGTTTCGACAGTACACTATGTCATTATCGAGGTGAATATACACAAATTTGCGAGCTTATATATATACCTTAGAGTGGGGGGGTTAAGTAAGGTTAAGATAGGGAGGAGGTGGTGATGGTGGGAGGGGGAAGAGCTAACGAGGAAATAGGTTCCTCAGGGTCAGTGGGTTTACTTGCTGAGTCCAGGAGAACTGATAATAAAGGAGAGGAGTGGGAGGGGTACAAAAGGTCGTTTACCACCCGTATATTTTTGTTGCGACATGCTCTTAAGATTTCTGACTGCTCAAGAAAGTCCAACTTTTTACCTTTAGCAAGATTGTGGAGAACCTTGACATGGAAATCACTGCTGTGGTTGCATCGCAAATTCGTGTACATTTACCTTGATAATGACATAGTGTACTGTCGAAACCTGGGTCTGTTATTAAAACTCTCGTGGATCATAAAAAGTGTATCTTCATTATATTTCCTGTCACCATGTTCCACCAAGTATCGCCGTCCAGGCTTAAGTTACTCAACCCTGATTTAATCAGTGCTCTCCGACGATGGAATAACACAGCGGCGGCTCGATGTGGCATTCAGAGGCATATTTTGAGCGGCGCACCACCGTCCGTGATCGCCTCTACAGCAGGAATTGCTCACTTACGATTGTAAATTAGATGTTTACACCTTGTAGTACGCAATTAAAATATTATAATTATTATATCAATAAAGCATAAAAGGTAATATTAGTATCATTATTATGTGCTGATTTATGTTTTTAGTCGATAGAAAAAACTGCCAGGCTACTAAGTTTTTTAATGTTATACCCGCTTAAAATATCGAGTGAATGTCATCGATGTGTGATTTGAAAATAACTCCTCGACAAAGCCTCGGTATTTGGCGAATTCCATCTTTAGGGTAAAAATATAATGGAAAAATAAATGAAGAATAGATAAAAAATGAATAACATGAGGGTACAACACCTGTACCCAATAGCTCATTAAACAAAATTTCGAGAAGAAACATGCTGCATTTTTAGTGTTCTACGTGATTTGGGCAGCACATTAGAGGAAAACGGACACATTAGCAAGGACATCAGGAAGCGAATTGCACTAGCAAAGGTGGCGTTCATGAACGGGAAGGAGCTTCTGAGAGGATCACTATTTAAGAGTTTAAAGAAAAGGTTTGTGAAGAGTTTGATTTGGAGTGTAGCTCTCTACGGTGCGGAAACGTGGACTCTGAGGAAAGAAGACTAGAGATGATTGGAGGCATTCGAGGTGTGGATATGGAGAAGGATGAAGAGGGCGAAATGGACGGAGAGGAAAAGAAACGACGAAGTGCTGGATATGGTTGGCGAAGAGAGGCAACTTTTAGATGAGATAAGGAGGAGACAGTAGGTATAGATGGAGTTAGTGCTTGGCGGGGAGGGGATGTTCAAAAAGATGTTAGAGGGCAGAATGTTAGGGAAACGAGGGAGGGGAAGGAAAAGAATAACATTTTTAGATAGATTGAAAGGGATTAGGCCTTTCAGTGAATTAAAGAAGGCAGTGCTGGGAGGAAAGTAAGGCTTCCGGATCACGTCTTGGACACTCCATGGAAACCTACCTTAATCGGTAGAATACTATATTAATAATAATAATAATAATAATACGTGACAAAAGGTATTCTAGGATTATGTGTATTTTCTTTCTTCGTGGTAATAGAAAGGCTGGGAGAGAATTCCGTATTTAATAAACGCTTACGCACGTACTATAAATCGACTTCTCTTTCCGATTACTAGAGGATTCGTTAGAAGTGGAATCCTTGCATCTAAGTACAAGTTTCTTTACGTCTTGACAGCCTTCCTATTTCCTTTTAGAAAAGGGCGCAGAGATTGTTATTGGAGTTTCCAGATTGGGCCGATCGCATCTGAAAGTTATGATGGCCCCGATGCGTTACTCGAACGATTCCAATTCCCTCGAAGCGAAGTTACTTTCCCGACTTTCCAAGTCATATTTCCTCACCCTCCTGCCATAACAAGCCGATGTTCCAATCGTACGGCCTGCCTTCTTGCTCTTTTCCCATGTTCCCCGGAATATTTTCTGTTGAGCTAGGTTTTTGTATTATTTTTGGGATTTCCTCCTAGCCGCTTCAGTACACCCATGGCATATCTCATCTTCAGATTTTGGATCCTTCTACTAGAATATTTGTAATATAATAGGGTTATGACTAAGGTTAATGACCATCCCTTGACAAACAAATTCTGAAGCATCAAATACTATTAAATAGGATCTGTGTATTGGATAAAATTTCTGATAAATATTTTAACATATTAACTGCAAAATTAGGGAAATCATTGAATGAGATTAGATGGTTATCGCGGTTTTATTAAGAATACTTGATAATGGACTTCGCAGATAATTTAAAACTTTGTGGGCCAACTTTTCACCTTAAAATTTCCAGCTTCGTCCTGAGCGCGAGTAATTCCAAACATTGTTCCAGGTACTTCTGAGATAATTTTGCAAGTTCCATTTTAAATTGGTTTTTTCACTCATAGAACTTGATAACTAAGTAATTGGATTAAAAAGGTAAAGGTTGGGAAGTTTTAAACTGCACTATAGTACCAGGTATTTTAGTAGTTTTTCATCGTAGCTTATGTTGACTCTTTTATTATAGCTCATTTTATTACTCAAATGTATAAAATTGGCATACTGCCCTTTGCTATTTCTCTAAAAAGCATGATGAACTATACTTTTAAGAGAAATAATTTTTAAGAAATGGAACCGCTTGAGGCTATCATAGAATTTGTAGCCCATTTATGTCAATTTATTGCAATTTCGTTCGAAGTAATAATTTAGAAAAAATAAAATGGGCAGACCTTTTTCTTTTAAAATGCTCTATAATCTAAAATAAATTAAACTTCTCGAAGATATTCAAAATAGTTGCTAATAGCCAAAATGCCACATATTCTTACAATCAAATTGATTATTGACATTTTCATTTTCATCATGATTGAATTTACCTTTTGGCAAAATTCATATCGTATGTTGAATAACCTATTTGAGTTTTATTAATGTCTTTCAACAGGAAAGCTTGGTAATTGAAACAATGGAAAATAATTGTACTCGATTAGATTTTTAAATCACTGAGAATGCTTTTTAAAAAAGAGAAGTTCACATTGAAATCGGTTATTTTTTTCTGAATTCGGATTTGTAATTCCAGCGCTCTCCTGTGAAGTAGTTTCGCTTCCTTATGATTTCTCTTAAATGGAAACAGCCCTTTTGCTTCTTCAGTAGCTGAGCTTGATTGCCAATTCAGCTCACGGAAGAAGTTTGCCTGGTTAATGGGGTAATATTTCCCTCCACCCTTTGATCGCGATGATAACTGCAGTAAAGGCAAGCAAACTAAATTGGCCTCACAATCGAGCATACACAAGAGAAATAGTAATCAGTAGAGACGCGATATTTCCTCGTAAGAATGCATCAGCCGTGACTAGCGCATCTTATGTTTCTCCCCGAAAACCAGTTCGTTAGAAAGAAAAAATCGCTCGCTAGCATTGGGTAAGTTATCACATTTCCCGTTCAAAATTGCCCTAAGCACTCCCGTGAGGTTTGAGGAGGTACTGTAAGTGGCTGGTGAGAAAAAAGGTTTTCAGTAGATCGAAGGGTAATTATATCCGCAAAGATTTTAGTGTGGGATCACAAAGTGGGTCTTAGAAAGGCAATTTGGTTTCTATCTCAGGTTCTATTCAGGTTCCTTCGTCTTTAGCCTTCTCTCAGTTCCCATTACCTACATCTTTTATGCACTGTCTAAGCGTGCGTTTTTTTTGGGAAATCCTTTACATGGATCGACAAAATGTATCCCGGGTTAAGTGAAACTTCGTTTGTCTCGGCGGAACTTTGTCAAGGCATTTCCTTTTTATTTTTTTAATACCGGTGTCCTAATATCAACCCCCGCCACACGCCTATTGAGGCGGCTTGCGAGTCAGTATATGGATGTAGACGTGAAGTCTTCGAATACAATCAAATAAAGTCCTCGAAGTGCGAGTTGGCCCGGTAAAAAGAACTTACCCTAGACATGCCTTAGTCCGAGGTGAGCTCTAACCTAACCTATTCTACCAACCTTCCAATTGAATCACTTAGTGGGTGTAAGTAGTTACCTGTTCCTCCAATATCCGCTGAAATAGATTACAATAAAAGGAAAAAGCAATTTTTAACCTTAAGCTATTTAAGACGACCAGTATCGATACAGTATCATTCACCCTTTCTGGGTCTGCTGAGTTCAGTCTGCACTTGTGGATGTTCCTCCATGGATTATCGTTGTTGAAATAAAACATTCTTCCGTAGAAAAAAAATAAGATAACTTATGAGCGCACCTCTGACCGTGGCCCAAGTCCGGCGTCTGAACTCCCTGAGTTACAAGAAAAAACCTCGAGTCCCGAATCCAAATTCGCTGATCTATAATATAACACCTATTAGTACTAACCGTTAAAAGTGTGAATTTTATTTTATCTACGGCCCAACTTAGAGTAAGTACTTTATTGCACTTAAGAAAACCTTATCTTTTTGTAGTCTTTGAGGTTTTTTCTACCTTAAAATATTTGTCTTACTTGCCTTGTTAGTGTTGATTGTATTAATGGAGTCGATCAAGTGATGAAAGATGTGAGACAGAAGTTATGCTACAGAAAATCACCATCCCGTATTTAAGGTCAAGCTATTTTGATTCGTAAATCAACAGGAAATATTTGCTTCGAAGTTAATTTCCGATTCGCTATGTCGTCCATTTCGTGTAGTCGCGGTCTTGTGGTGCTATGCTGTGCTATGCTATCACCGGCAGAAAAAATCTATTTTCCTTTTTATTCTTGTCTCTTAGTACGATAAGTGTAATTATGTAAGGGATATGCATTTAAAATTATTGATATAGCTATGCTCAATTGGAATAATATTAATTAAACTCATAAATTAATTTATAAATGCGTAATACCCACGAATATTCCATGGGATGTGTTAAAATTATTAAATAGAGTTCTAATTTACATAGAATCACTATTTATCGGCATGTTATTTTCATTCTTCTATTTTCCAGGTGGGTCCAATGTTTCTGCGTATAAATCCTCACGACATACTCGATTTACGTGTTAAGCCATGGTGAGTACCATTTATTACTTATCAAGGATACGATAGTTTAACTGATGACGTAGCTGGCCGCATTTGTGAATTAAATCAAATCTACGTGTATTTAAATCATTTAATTGCTCTAAGCAATATTTTTGTCGTGAATATATCCAATAGTCAGGTATTTCAAACTTATTCATTCTTAACTTCTTTCAATTTCGACCGTCATTTTTTTCTCCAACAATCTATTATCTAAAAAAAACTTATTTTCTATCATAGATTGACCAATTACGTAATATAGTGACACTGTATATCTGTTTATTATTGCCCATGAACAATACTCCATCTAATTTGATGTAAAACTCTCAGAAAAAGTGATCTTCCGATTCTGGTTTCAATACTTAATTCATTTGACGATAAACATAAATGGCAAAACAAAATTTATGCAAAAAAAGAAGTATTACTCAATTTCAGGAGCAAGTACTTATTCTTTGATATGAACAAAACATGTGAAACAGCATATTCCATCATAGCCCATAATGCTAAAAACGACCATCTTGTTAGTTTTTTGTCAGTCGGTATGTATCAGTGTGGCTTTTCCGTAGTATCTTTTATGAATTTTAGTATTGCATACATTTAATTTGAGTGAGAGTGGTATAGAGCGTTCTACATTTAGTTGACAGTACGGGCCTTATGGATAACAGTGTTGCCAAGCTTCCGCTCCGCCGGCAGGCATCCTTACAGCGTATGCAACCACAAATAATAGAGCGCCAAAATGGTTTAGTTCAAAGAGGAGTTAGGGATCGCACGAAAGACGGCGTAAATTGGGGAATTTTTTAGCGTTAATTACAATACCTTTGCTGCAATATATAAGGAAAAGTCTTTTGTTATTTTATTATGTACTTATTCAATGCACAAGTTGAATAATGAATAATCTGTAATGTAAAAAATAACAATAAATTGAAGGATAATAAAAATTATCGCCACTCCTGAATGAGACAAAATTTATATTCCTTCCATATTATGCATTATTGTTTTGACTATGGCTAGTGTTACATGAGAGGCGATGTTGTATAAGACATCATCAATCTTTAATTTTTTTAAAATATCCCGTACTTGGTTTATTGTAAATTAAAGATCTCTTTTCAAGCTGACATCTTCGAAGCTAATTTCCTTAATGTTCTCTTTCCTCCACCTTGTAGTAGGCAAGGATTCCAATTTCCTTGAGTAATAAGAGGCATTATCCACCACTATAATTGATCCTTCGGGTAAGTTTGCAAGAAGTGAGTGCTGAAAACCATCTCTCGTAACACTCGCCACCCACTTCTTCAAGCTCATCCATTGAGTGCTTTTTGTACAGAAACACATGCAATGCTTCTTTTATGAACCCATTTACCGTTCCTGCGTGTATAATAGCAAACCGTCCTCCTCGGGAAGTAGGGGCCAAGCCCAGTATCGAGGCCCTCTGCCAGTATTTAGTCCAGCAAGGAAAGCTTGACGCGGGTTTTCTAATTGTTTGTTTCGCATACTAATGTTCGCTATTTGTCCAACATTAATCCAACTTTCGCCTGTGAATATACTCGTCCTGTGTTCGCGACGATATTTTTTTAGCTGCCTTAAATAATTAATTGTGCCACCAACGATTAATATCATCCCTTTCGGTAAGGATGCTTCTTTTCCGCCTGCGTTCGTACACGAAGCCTATGTCCAAAAGAAGACGATATAGTGCTGTCCTTTTGTAATCTGGGAGAATACTATCCATATTTACCGATTTTAAGATGGATTTTAAAGTCGGAGGAATATTTTTCACGAAAGATTCATGTACCTTCCTTCTTATTACCGATCTCACAAAATCGTCGAAAATCACTGCTCTCGAATTTTTGTAAGGCTGTCTAATTTCTTTAGTTTTTGAAGGAGTCACCAATGGACCACGGGAACTTTCCTTTCTCATTCTGTAAATAGTGGTCTCCTAGCACCCAGTAGCTTTCGAAGCTTCTCGGCAGGCCTCACTAATGCTGAGAGATTTCCTTAAATACGAGAAGACTTTGAGCACCAACTGTCTTTCGCGGCTTATGAGCTTCTCACCTTTTCTCCTCTTCTTTGTATCGGATATATTGGTTGGGCCTGTTACAGCAGAGATAAGTGTAAAACACACTTCAAAATTCTCAAATTCAGCAGACTACACAATACTTGTTCACTCCAAAAAAAAATGCAATGACAAACTGAACGCCTTGGTAAATTCTTCCCCCGGCCCCTTCGGCTACGGTCGATTTTGGTGCAGGTTTTCTGGTACCCTATGAAAGGAACTCAGAAAAAAAACCCAAGCCCCCTTTTGTAAAAGGCATGCACTGGAAGGCTTAGTGTTTCGCACAGATTATGAGATATTTTCTTTCTTGGCTTATGCGGTGGGACCGAAACACACAAAGCGAAAGCGTCTTATTTCCAAGCCGCTTGCTTACTTTCGTGTATCAATGTATTCAGATAAAAACACTGCAGTTACAACGTATGAGTATTCTCTGTTTAGGATATCAAACGAATAGATAAATACATTTCATAGAATGCGTTGACAAAACACTCCTTTTCCGCGCCGTAATATTTTTTCTTAAGATCAAAACCTTTTAACTCGCTTCAGAATTGATGTAAGTTAATGATTTTTTCACCAAAAATAACTTTGTAGTTTTCTCCACATTTGATACCCAGCATATAGGGACCTACGACGTAAGAAACGTAAGTTAGTAAGTGACTACTTTTTACCTTGCAAAAATCAAACTTTTCTTGTCCTAAAGGGTGTTACGTCGGCATAACAACATTTTTACTCATAATTTGTACAATTGGTGAAGACCTTCAAAGAGAAAATAGTGTGAAGAATTTTGTGCAGAAGATTCAATTTAATACAGACAACGGTCAGGCAGATATTGCGAGAAGAAGATAAAGTAAAAAAATACACGTTCCTGACGGAAATTTAAGTAAATGTTTTTTTATAGCTTTTGTTATAATTTTTATCGAAAAACTATTGGCACCAATGAATGCAGCATCTCTTTCTACATTAGAATGCAATTTTTAATCAGTGCATAACGCAACATTAATTTTCGTGCTGTTATTGACAACACCGCGCTCCTGGCCTTATGGAGATTAACATGGGAAACGATTCTCCATAAGAGCCCATACTGTCAACTAAATGTGGAACGCTCTATAGCATAGTATGTAGAGAGCTCCGCTGCTGATCTAAGGGTACCGGGTTCGAATCATGGGTGAAGGCTTCGGACGACCCAAACAAAAAGTGCGAGTTGGCCCAGTGAAAGTAACCGGCCCTGAATGCGTGATATTCACAGATCCGTGGCTAAGTTCGAGGTGAGCTCTACCCATACTCATCCAAATCAATCTTCGGCTTGTATCACTGAGTGAAAGAACTTTAATGTAAATGTGTATAATGGTAATGATTCTTCAATTTAGTATAAGACACGGTCTCAGGCGTTATTTTGTGAAATTGCTTCATTATTGAATGAAATAAAATAACTTTGTTTTATTCCACACTTTATTTTAGTAAAAAAAAAACATTGGTGAAATTTTGAACCCATAATTTTACATTGTATTGACAAGGGGAGAAAAATGGACTTTTTGGAACAGTTTGAGATTGTGAATTGCCCCACTATACTTTGTAATGACCATATGTTCCTCTCCCAGTCATTATTACTTAACGTCACACTACCATCCACCTACGACCCTCAACCTTGATTCCCTCATGTCTTTTAAACCTTTTGAGAACCCCTCCCCCCTTTATCTTTTTTTCCTTGTCGTTTATCCCATGCAAGCCAGCCCAAGGCCCCCCCCCACTCCTTTCTTCAAAAAACAGCTTTACCCGTCATCAATGTTCCTTCCAACCCGCCCCTTTTTCGGTCCCACCCCCCTTCCACCCTCGATTAACTATTTAAGAGCATGCCACCCATCTAATTGTACCTGATGATAACACTAGATGCTGAAACCCGGGTCGCGCTATTTAAAATAAAGTGTGGAATAAAGCAAAGTTATTTTATTCCATTCAATGATTCTTATTATAGCCTTATGGATGGAACGGGATTGATAGGTTTAAAATTATGTTTTGGAGCGGAAGTAGCAAGAGAAAGTGATATGATGCGATACTGTCTGTAGTTCAACATTCTTCAGCTTCAACGGGAGAATCGGATAACGCACTTAATATTGACCCTCTTTTGCATTATCTCCTCAATTTCTCGAAAAATTCTCTCTTCCTTTACGCCTAGGATTAAATTCACCACGAAGAAAATTTGGGATTCAAACCTGGATATCCCGTCGTCCGAATACCGATTTCTCCAATGCTACAGTGTCACCTCCATGTTCGTTTAGTTCCGTTATAAATTGGAATTAGAACAAAAAGGTGTTGGTGTAATTGGTTAGTATACGTAACCGGAGATCGTTAGACCAGATTCGAATCTCGGCTATGTCTAAATATTTTTCTTGGCAAATTTCTTTCTTTGCTTATTTTTGCACCCGTGAGCTTGACTGCGTACGAAATATATTTTCATCCTCTGTTTTCATCCCTTTCTTCATTATGTTCTAAATTATTTCTTTGCAATGCGTTAGATTTCCGAGGCGGATTTATGATAAATCAATGCTTTGATCCCCTTGTATCGGTTATAGAACCATGGTTCCCCAAGCAGTAATAAAGTGATTGATAAAGAGAGCAAATCGATAACATTCGCGTTATCACATGAGGAAGATAGTGGATAAGTGAAGATACAGTCCTACCGCATTCGTTCAGCACAATCATGTTCGCCCTTCTGTCTTTCCTACGACACTCATTTTTTGCACATCTAACTACATTTTAGTATCCTATCGTTCATTTCCGTTCTATCCTGCGTATTCGGGATCCCTCTGAAAAACGATTGCATCCTTTCTAGGTTTCCTAAGCAATGCTCCCTTGCGCTCTCCGCGGCTGTTTTGTTTAATATGTTTCGGAAATTCGGAAATTGTATTTGCTTTCTAATATGTCGTCGCATTTATTTGTCTCTGTACAGTAATTTCATCATTCAGGATAGCGTTTCAAATGCTACCATGAAGTTATGCCATAAAAAAACATTATTTTTGGGTGTTTTCCGCGTATTTTTATGACACTTCCACTGGCGTTTCCCTCGCGTGCTGGATGCTTCTTCAGGGTGAAATGGTAATGTGATCGCTGTGGTTACGGAGGAACTTCTTTAAGGGCTTACATTTTGAAAGCAAAGGACATCCATGTTGAATTCAATCGATTTGGCTTTTACTTTGTGAAAATCCATGTTGAAATGAAAATACACAACCTGGTAACTTTTCCAGGGAAAAGTAACCAAGGTTTTGGATTTTCATTTCGACATCTATGTTTCATTGAGCATCAATTTTTCCCTGTTTTTTTTCATTTTTCCCTGATTTCGTCTCATCGTCTCAAACTATTCCGATGTTTTCGGATATCCAATGCCTCCCTGATAATATAAAAAATTTATATGAAAAAAGTTATTTATTTTGCCGTTTCATTTGCCATATAATTGGAATAGCCTGCGCGAACATCATTTTTGCAATTTCCTGGAAATATCCTTTACTACTCATTTCTCCATTTAGACAAAATAATCTTGCATGAGATTGCAATCTGTACATTCACTATCAGTATTTTTGTGATCGTGTTCCATATTTGTTCATGCTACGCATATTTGTGGTGAGTAGATAACACGTTATCTTGTTTTTCTCTTGCTAGGTTTTAGCCCGTTACTTCAAGTTTACTCATGTCCATCACTGCATCATCAAGAACACGTTTTCAGCCGAAAATAGCACCTCGTTCCGACAACATCCCTTTATCGCTTTTATCTTGACATTAATAATGCCCGACTTCCACACGGCAATCAAGTTTCCCTTAGCGGCACATTTTATTCTTTTTTTACCATTATCTTCTTTAATTTCTTTTTCACCTTATCCCGTCAACTTATCCATTGCTGTTCATCGCATTTGCTATCTGCTTTTTCGCGAAAAGATTACCCTGATCTTGTTCCAGTGCTACATGAGAGAACTACATCCATCATCCGATGTTTCCATTCCTACTTTGATCTAATTGTAAGTGTGTGTGTGCTTTCCCTGCTTTCGTTTAAAACATAATTTCTAATCACAACAAGTCCTGCTTCATACAGAGTCACCAAACTGATTCCAAGATTTCCGCCACCGTCGTCTCACAAATTTTAAAATGAAATCCGTTTCTCTGTCGTATAAATGCTTCTAATAAATAATATCTCGTAAATATACTTCCACGTGTGGTACATTACTGCAGCAATGCTAGTTTTGATTTCAGATCAGGAGACCACAAATGAGAAAGTGATACGGTTTCCGGTGTAATTCGGTGGAAATATTTGACATTTATCATAATAACGGTACTTATATATTTCCATACTTCATGTTAAAATATTTCTTGGAGTGTAGGTCAACGTATATTATGCAAAAAAAGTTATAGACAAAGTTTCTGTTCATTTAAAACCATCATCAGGGCTATGAAAGAAAAAACATAAGAACAATATAAAATACAAAGATAACAAAAATATACAATATTTTTACATCAATAAATGTTACCATAGCGATTTTTTACAATGATACCGTTTTTTGTCATAGCTCTGATGATGGCTTTAAATATACAGAAACGTTGGCTATAACTTTTTTGCATAACATGCGTTGACCTACACTCCAAGAATTATTTTAACATATATTAAACGAGGTCAAGATAAGGAGAAAAAAAATTCTATACTTCTCAATTTCTACCGACTCAGGTTTCGGCACATAATGCCAATTTTCAAGGTGTACATGTAAACACCTTGAATACGTGCCGATATCTTGGTTGGTAGAAATAAGGCGGAAATAGGCAAATACTTTCATTATGCTTAACACGAATGAGAAGGTAGTTTAGGAATAATGCATTATTTTGTAAAGTTTGACACAGTCAATCCAGTTCAAGTGAGTTGAGTTGAAGTTAGTTTCTAATGCGCGAACTCGCACACTGACTCAAAATGAGTTTGAGATCTGCACCGCAGAGGACGAGCGAGGACTCAAATGCTCTGGAATACTCGAGCTCAACTTCAGTCTGATAATGAGATACGTGCCATCAAGGTGGATTGAGGACTCAATATTCAGTCAGTTTTTGGAATACGACCCTTAATGGACGATGCAACTCGCCACGTGCCGAAGAAATGATCGGCCTTCCCCCGTCGCGTCGTCCCTTCACTTCTCTCCGCACTCCACTGATGCAAATCATTGAGAACTTTGAGATTCATTGATTGTAATTCTGGTGCATGCTGTGTTCCCATTGTAATTGAACGTGTAAATAGTACAGGATATCTTGTATTAACCATAGATCAAGGCATGAAATGGATTCAGCGCTTAGACTGTGCAACCTAAGCATTTCTTTTTGCCTTAGCTAAATATTATCTGCTCCGTAGTAGATGTTAATTTGGCAATCTGAGTTTATATTAAAACGCATTAGTAAACTAGAAATTGGCGCATGGTATGATTGCATGAGGTGGGGTAAATCTGATCACTATTAAACCATCTATAACCCTACAAAAGAGGCTTATTTGGGTGATGCTAAAGGAGAATTACTGTATCTTCCTATCCACTCTTCAAAAATTTTAAGCTGCTCCCTTTAGGATACTTGTCTGTCTATGAAGTACTTTTTAGACTCTTTTTAGTGAGGAGTGGAACAAAAGTATCGACGTCAAATAGGCCGGGTAAGTGGTATTTTCGTAGGATGTTGACACTCTTACCGAGGCCGAAATTGCCAGCTTTAAGAAAAATTTTCACATACATTGGGCAATAGTCCACAACTTATTACCATCTGAGTACGAAAGGACGGCAAATCTTCATATTTTTTCCAAAAATTTGAAAACATTAGTTTTTTACGTATCCTATAATTGAAAAAATAGTTTTCTAACTCAAATTTGATAATTTAAATACAAAAATATTATTTTTTAATGTTGTTACATGTTATTTTTTCCGCTGGTTAAACCAATGCTTAGACTATTATGATAAAATGACAGTAAGTTAAACACGGGAACAACTTTTTAGGTAGGTTCCCAAAAGCTCCTAATATCTTCATGACTATGTCTTTTTTGTATATATTATGCAGTAATAAACTTTTTTATTTTATTTCAAAAATTGTTCGTTGTTGGCAACAAAATTGTATTAATTACATTATTTGTACTATCCCTCAACCTGCGACGAACGGTTTTTATTTAGAAGACCAACGAGTCCTAAAATCGTCCATAGTGAATATTAGTAATCGCCTTTATCAAAGTATGTTATGCCTATCCGTACTGAGAACAGTTTTGCATACCAGTAACCCCAAAGCTTATATAAAGCGTAATATAATTCGCTCAATCGCTGGTTACTGGAACCAAAATGTGCGAATTCCACCTCCCAAATACTCGACTTTTCCCTGAACGCTGTGAGGAAATAGGCAAGATACATGCATTTTAAAGAGCATTTTACATGCATTGTAAGTAGGTACTTCGTCATTCATGCGCAGTGTCAAGAGGATGCGATAGTAGTTTATGCTGTGGTATACCTCTATAGCGAAGAAAATCAAAAATGCTTCCCTCATTCATCCATGCTTCGCTTATGAATCTGGTTAGCCGATATTTTCATGGCTCGTTATGCTACTGATTCATTGGCATTTACCAGAAATTCAATTATTTGAAACCTGAATGATGGTTGCTCTCATGATTTGTTCTGATGAATAGGGTGGTTTCCTTCATCAAAGAAAACGAAATGCAATGATTGCGATTCCTTATCCACCATTAGTGTATTCATAGTATACAAATTATTTGGTTTTAGAAATACCGGTTTAGACGAATGGTAACGGTCAATTTTTACCTCATTTGAAAAAGACCATATTGGCACCCATACGATTCCACTCCACGTGACGTCACAGGGACCTAGTTTCTATACGAGTAGATAGGAGTTTTACATCGTCTGAGATTACTAATGCATGCATGAGGCACAGAGCTCAGGGAAAAATGTCTTAATAATCACCTATTAAAACTGCCTAAGGTCGGAAGGTATCCTTCGTTTGATAAGGTAGATATTAATAATCCTTATTTAATCCAAGCGTTACCAGCTAGCAGGGTACTCTGCTACCTGCTAGCATCCTGTGTCGTATCAGCGCTCAAGCCTCGCCCCAAGGTCACCTCATAAGGTGGCAGGGGGAACCGGAAATACGTCACACGGACTTTTTCCCATCATTCCTACTTACGCGTCGCGTTTTCGCGCCCTTGAAATTTTTCACTTTTCATCTAATCACGAAAAATAGATAGCGTCATTTAAAAATCTAAAATTGTGAAATTCGTACTCCAGGAGTAATAATCTTTCTATTTAGGCAATAAATAAATAATAGGAAACCATCCTATTGATCACCATGCCATCGCAGATGAAGTGATATGCTGTTCACGTCAACCCATATGTTTAAAAAAATGATGCAGTATGCATGAAGTCAGCTATTTTACCAACTAGTAGGCTTTAAAGCCACAACATCCTGTTAGGGCATTCCAAATCAGGAGCTCATAAAAATCGATAAAAATTCCCAATTTCTCTTTAGTATAATATTTTCTTTAAACTTATCTATGCTATAGATAAGTTTAAAGAAAGCTATAGATAAAGAGTTTTCAACTCTTTATCTATAGCATTTCTTTCAATCGAGTCTTTAATATTAATGAACGGCTTTATAATATTACTTAAAAGCAAAGAACACCAAATTCAGATGAAATCATTGTGACAACATCATCTTAAATGCAATTGAACGTGTTTTGCATACCTAAGGTACTGAAATTGTGTGCTACAGCAGAGAGAAATGGTTATATATAGCCAATAACGCTAGGAAATGCCTCAGTAATTTGAAAAAACAATAATATTTAATAATATAATAATTAATGAAAATAATAATAATATGTTAGTATTATTTGGCTACAAACTTTTTAAATAAATTACTGCAATGAATGTATTTTTTCCCATGCTATGGAGTTAATGTATCAAGTTATTTTCATTTTATTGATTTAAAAAATTATTTGCTACGAGCCAATACGACTGTTGAGCATATGCATTTCTTGATTCTTTTATTGATCAGGGAGTGAAGATTCATGGCGTTCCATTGTGACGAAAAAATTGCCATATGGTGGAACAATTTTCATCAGTTGACAATTTAGAAATGGATTAGAGGTGGTTAATTTTCTATTTTGGCGTAGGGATAAAGTTTTATTGAGTTTTGAATTTTTAGATTCATTTGAGATTAAAGGAATATGAAAAAGGTTCACTTCATGACTAAATGATTTAGAAATCGAATGAAGGTAAACGAAAGCATGAAAGACTTTGGGGTAAAGTAAAACCGTATAGTTTAGAAACCATCGCATGTCTCACATTAATTGGGGAGGAAATACAGGTGTCATTAACCATAAGATAAAATGCTGCAAACCCATCGAAACATGAAATAAGTGACGTCAGCTGCGCCATCCAATGCGCATTTAAATCTCTCTGAAGCAAGATTTGCCTCAAACATTTTGACATAGTTTAGCATTCTTGTACGTACATTGGAATGAAGTTTTCATAAGGAAAGGTCTCTTTATTCCACCGCAGAAAATCTCCGTATTTTCGCTCAGCTATCCCATTTTGAAAATTTATTTCTATGTGACATTTATTAATACGATTCCTGAAATTTATTTCAAAATAAAATGACCACTTCAAGCTCTATTTGCAGTTGCGAGTAATTTGATGGTTTATATCCAAAGATATACGACAGGCAAAGGCATAAACAATTTCGAGTTTTTCATCATCAAGATTCCTCATTCCCTTCACTACTCTGTCACCATTCTAAATACCTTCCTCAAAAATTCGCACCCGATGTTTAAATTGATACTTTAAATAACACTCATAATATTTGTTAACCTTTCTGAGCTAATGCTCCTGTTAACCATTGCGAAATGTCATAATGATCAAGCAAGAAAATATAACCAAAGCATGTCATTCAACTGATTTAAATAATTCGAACACTTGGTTTAACTACAAATAAGCCGCTCAATAGCTAATGCATATCATTACCTATCGCCAGCATATTTGAAAAAACCATTTTATTAATGTACACGAAAAATATCTTTTAATAAATATTCGAAAGCATAGCAAAACTGGTGGTAAATAAATGTCATCCTATGCCAAGCAGTGTGGTCAGAAATACACAACAATGGGAATGGTTGATGGATGGTTGCTATGAGAGAGGGATCTGATGGCGATATCAAAGCTATACAGAATTCATTCAGCAACCAATCGTCATTGGTGACCCTAATTCCACAAATACCTCAAGAGGACTGGATCTGAACTTAGAGAGCGACGTTCTAATAACGTATCCAGATATGAATGGTTCTCGGAAGGTTCCTATAATCTGAATTAATACGGCATTCTGCAGCCACAAGAGTCAAGCCATTGCCCGCGTATAGATAGAATGGGGATTGCAATCTCTTCTGCCCTCATATGCGATTGATTCCCAGGAGTCCTGATTGGGAAAGGCTCAATATTTGGGGAACCGAAATATGAAAGAAATAATAATGAGAACTCCCGTCTGAGATAAAGGCGAATGAAAAGCAAAGAACGTCGTGGGAGACGAGGATGAAAGTGGGGGTGGAGGGAAAATAGGGGTAGATTGTTCCCGTGGCAACGAAGGGGCATAAAAATAAGAGGAGCGAACATCTGACCGAGCTGACCTCCTCTTCAATCGAAAACGACAAAGCCCACAAAGCAGGCTTCTCTTTAATGATCGTCATCAAATCTTATGTTCGTAAATTCACACCATACCCTTTCGATGGACGATGCAAGAAAGAAATAGTAGAATAGCCCAGGCGGGGAGGGCTTTATTAAAAAAGAAGTAAATTCACCCTGTAAAACGGTCTTTAGGAATGACAGGAATATTTCCTCCATTTTTTTTCCTTTTGCGTAACATATGGTTTAAGTTGAGAGAATGGAAGCTCAAGGCGAAAAGGAACATCAACAATAATAGTTCAGACGCATTGCGATCTGGATGAACTACAATCCTGAAATAGGTCAGGTAATGAATTATCGAAAATATTTCGTATCTTTATATTCCATTACCATTTGTAAGTAAATCTATCAAAAATCTCCGTTACCATTTAACTATTGTACCCGGCTTTGTATTTTACTTATGTCATTTCTCAAAATACGGTTCTTTTTTTATACATTACATTTGTGTTCATTACAGGGTTTTCATATTACGCAAAGTTTTTGAGATATTCGTTTATTTACAATCGAGAATAACACAAAGAACTCATTTATCAAAACCAAACTTAAAGCTACTTTTTTTCTTATAATTTGTCCCATTTCTGAAAAAAAAGTCGTGTTAATTTGAGAAAAAAATGCCCATCCCCCGGTAAGGGCAGGAAACCTCTCCTCAGGGTGGGAAAATCAGTCGGCACTACTTTACTTTTCTGCTGCTGCATTCATGCAAAAAATTGCAAGTCAATTGGCTTGGTTTCAAAGAATTCGGAGGTTATGGCTAATTTTTGTATTCAATGACTGGACTACCATGAGATAAGAAGGAAAATCAATCATCATCTCTGAGTTTTTTTTAGTATCAGAACAAATAATGCAATTACATTTAAATATCCAAAATGAAAACAGACCTCAACGGGATTCCCTGACAACCGTTGCGTGAAGAGTACAGTACAGCGGCGTAGCGAGTAAAAAAATCGGATACGGATCGGAAGCATTGCCACGTGAAGAGTGAATACCAACTCGTTTAGGGTTCCACACGCCGTACGAGTGTCAATTGTCTAATGATCACATAAACCGACATCCTTAAACGTTTCATCTCCATTTGTGTTACTTTAAGAGTCATACGTAACCTTAATTTATTCAAACGCGAAGATGAAAGAATAAAACCTAAGTAATCATTTTAATTGAAGTCAAATAAAGTAGTTTTCATGAAATGAAACTGCAGTTGGTTTATAAGTCTAAACAAAGCATCGATTTATCAATAAAAGTTTTATATAGCTATAAATTTAATTAAATTTTTTTAGAATATTCAATATCTATCGAACATTCCTCTTAATTCCCTTCGTGAAGTCAATTGACGCCATGCACGAAAGAAACACAATTTCAGGGTCAAATAGACATAAAATATTTATGTGGCATTTTTCATTCACGGGGAACTTTATGAAGTGAATGTTTCTCGGGCTTCCTATCGGGTTAGGCACTCCATTTCAGCCAAAATGTCGATGAAATACCTCTTCATCGTCCTCATGGCTGTTTGATACTTTTTCTGTCAATGACACTGGATTAATTACCATTCGCAGGAAAAGAATCGGATCCTTCCCTTCGAGTACCACCAGTGGTGTCATGGTGCTGGAACCCGCCGTAACGCCGTTCCAACACTGGTTAACATAAGATGTAATAGTCAAATAACAATTTTATCAATTTTGCTGTCTTAAAATCTCTAATATATACATTCGTAATCAAAATTAAAAAATGTAATAAAACTAAATAATAACTACTAATAAAAAACACAGTAATATTTCCCTTATAAAAAAGCTAAGGAATAATAAATTAGGAAAGTCCATGACGTCACTGAGTACCTCCATATTCGAAGTGAAGGAGATAGCGTAAGAAAGAGAGAGATTGTCTGTGGGAGTTGCAGTCACAGGTAGCATAAGGATCGCAGGGTGTAACAGAAATTCCATTGTGGTGACGCAGCACAATACGTCGCCGTTTTCTGAACCGACGGCGATGATGAAGAGAGACGACTGTTGAGATAGGAAGGGAGACAGATAGAAGGGGGAGCGGTTAATCCCGGTGCGTGAATTGCGAAATGGGGCGGAAAAAAAGTGACAGGCGCTCGCCGCATCATGGCGTCGACGGTCGAACTTTACGATGATCGGGTGAACGAACTCGGGTG